>NC_142063.1:7726631-7891631 GCF_059756535.1 Pantherophis guttatus
AATCAGTGTTTTTAGGCCTATATGGTTGTTTCCTTAGACGTCTGAGGCTTTATACAGTTCTCTACCAGTATTCAGTTTTTTTTTTAATTGAAAAATTTTATAAGAAATTCAAACAATTTTCTCCCCCCCACCCTTTCCCCTTCCCCACATAAATTGTACATTTTCTTATACATAAGAAATCCACATATACATGTTTCCCTTAAAGAAAGCATTAAAATAAGACATTTTAATTATATTCGGAGTTGCTCTTCTTCTCTTTCTTCCCTCATTCCACAACAAACCTTCTTCTCCTCCTTCTTTCTTTCCCTTCCCTCCCTCCTCTCCTACTTTCTGCTGCCTCTTCTCCCACCTCATCCTACTTCCTTTCCCTTTCCCCCACTTTTCTCTTCTTTTCCCCCTTCTTGCCTTCACTCCTAACATCTCCCTTTCCATAAAATGGCCTCTCATGTGGGAAATAGAAACAATGGAGGAATGTATGCTAACTGGCCCATAAAATAGCAATTCTCTGGCTTTCAATAAGCTTTATCAACATTTCTATGGCAACGTAACTGATATACTTTTTTATTAAGAGAATATTTCTCTGTTGAACATAGTAACAGTAGAACAGCAGGCTACAGCTTGTGGGCCCCTCTTTGCAAACTGCACACCTCAGGCCACGGAATTGATCAGCAAACTGAATCACTGAATTGGTTGCTGCATGGTGGGAACAGAAGCTGTCTGGCCCATGTGCTCACCCTTCGCATTGAACCAAAGTGGGGCAGCTCACAGGGAGTAAAAAGGCCATCATGATCACTCCTGCCACAGCCTGGGATATCCAGTTTGCAAAGAGGGGAGCATCAACCATTGCAGCTAGGGAGGGGTGAATGCCATGGGTCAGCTGGGGTAAGGGGGCTGGGATGAAGTGGATGTAGGCAATTGTCCTAGACTACACAGTGACAATGCTCACAGGTCTATAAAGCATAAAAAAATGATGTTCTTCATCAATGTTGGGACAGATTCGCTAAGCAAGCACTTCCAGCATGATTTTGGTAGCAGCCACCAGTGGCCTCATTCAGTTGTGGTCCCTTGGAATATGGTGGCCGCTTCTGTCATTGCACCATGTGGCCTTGTGACAAAGTGATTCGTTCTGCTTCCCTCTGGCTGTTTGTGCAGCATTGCAGAAAACTCTGGAGCTCCAGCGAAGGTGAAGTTTCAGGTGGGGGTCAACAACAGTGATTTCATTTATTTATTTTATTTTCTGAGTGCAGAACATCTTACAATAAAAGGAGAAAATGTGCTATTTAAAATTGGCCTATTGATCTAAATAAACCAAAAACCAAAAACTATACAATCAATATAAAAATTAAACGCAGAAGGAGTTTAAAACCCTTATGTGACATTATACAGGCCATCCTTGTTCAAAGATACAAAGGCACTGAAAAAAGTGACTTATGACTGTTTTTCACACTTATGACAATTGCAGGATTCCCATGGGCATGTGGTCAAAATTTGGGCCCTTGGCAACTGGCTCATATTTATGACGGTTGCAGTGTCCCGGGGTCCTCTTTTCTGACCTTCCAACAAGCCAGGTCAATGGGGAAACTAGATTCATTTAACAACCATGTCATTAACAGGGGGGCATGGATCTAGTTCACAGGTGGTCACAACTACATCCCATGGACTCTGTCGACATCCTTGGGATCAGCCGGATCAAACTGTTCCTAAATTACTGCAAAAGTCCTTTCCCCAGCCTTCTCCATCGGATCCACACCATGCTTGACCTCCAACTGGGAAGAGATCCAAGCAATTTTATCAACCAGAATTCCTCTGTGAGTGTGAGAAAAAAAATTCCCTCACAGTTGCTGTGCCTATTAATGGCCTTTGGCTTAGATAATTGAATAGGCCAATCAGAGTGCAGCTCCTGGTTTTGAATCTCCCGGGCTTTTTCTATGCCTTCCCTAACTGTCACTAACTGTCACTAACTGTCAGCATATAAGGAGCTGCTTGCCAGCAGGCTAACCCAGTTCGGGATCAGAGGCAGAGCTGAAGTCCCTAAAGCCTCTCCCTTCTGAGGAAGAAAGGCCCAAACTCCAATCGTGCAGGGCGATTGGAGAAAGAGCTGACAAGATACTTAAGGAAGAGACTGACAACTGATATTCTGTTGAATACGCTTTGTTTATTTTCCTAAATAAAACAGTTTAGTTTAAAAATCTTCGTGAGGCTCATTTATTTCATAGATTGTAAACATATAAAGTTACGGTCCACCATCTTTATAACATCCTGTGAGGCCTGAAGGAAAACCTACACATGACCCTTACCCAGAAGGTTCCAGATCATCTTTAAAAAGGCCACGGGTGTCACGCAGTGTTATAAGAAGTGCAAAAAGAATGGAGAAATATTGACATTTTGAGGCTTGTAGTGCCATGAGGTAGGCCTTAATAGAAGCTCGAGCTCAGGTATGTCAAACACAAGGCCCCTCCCACCCCAGTCCACACACAGGAGGGGACGAGTGCACAGGGTCCAGCAGTGTCTGGCAGTAGTCACAGCCCATGCTGGGCAGGTGGGTCCAAGCACTGGGACTGCCAGGTTGGCCCTCCAAGCAAAAGGGGGAGGCAGAGCTGTGGGGGGCGGCACGTGATCAGGCCTGCTGAATGCACCATGTGGCTGCCCACTCAGTTGCCCACTCTGTCCCACTATTTGTTTCTGCTTGCCCACAACCATCCCAGCTGGGATGGGGCAGGCAGATGCGTGGCCCCCTTGCAGACCAAATCTCCTGCCTTTCCCCAGGCATCTGCTTCCACTTGCTCCTGTTGCTGTCCAAACCTCTTCCTCCAGCTCCACCAGACATGTGGGATGAGCCTCCCACCCACTTCCCCACCCACAATGGCCCCAGTATATGGGAAAGGCAGGAAGACCCATCCCCAAGAGGCAGCCGGGACTGCCCTCCCTACTCTGCCTTGCCTGAGCCCAGCCCCAGAGCTGACCTACATTCCCTACACCAGCGTACATTGAGACCCCACATCCAGGCCACCCCCGTCTCACTCCCTGCCTCGCCTTCAAGCAGTGGCACCAGCATTAGCAGAGCCCTCCAGCAGGAGTCCCACTGTCCCTCAGCCCCTCCCGCCAATCCAGGAAGCCCAGTCTGGGCAAGGGGAGAGAGCCTGGAGCAGGAGGCAAGTGAGCCCAGGCATCCCCTCAGGGAAGTAGGGCACGGCTGTGGAGTCCTGGTGTCCTGGGAGCTCAAAGGTCAGATGACTCATGCTGCCATCTGTACCCCTCACATAGCCCAAGAGGGTCAGTGAGTCTCCTCCGGTGGATCAGCCTGGTCCCACCCCCCAACATGAGGGACATCTAGCTCGCCATGCCCACCCTGTCCGCACCCACCCATCCACCCACAACCACACAGCCATGCCACTCCCAGCTCCCCTAAGGGCAACAACAATCCTGATCTGGCCCTCAGTGAAATGGAGTTTGACACCCCTGCTCTAGCTCATGTTCAGTCAGCTTCATCCCTCATGTTCCTTCAGCAGAGCTCTGGATGTCTCTTCATCCTTTTCAGCTCCCTCAATTGAATCATGGGGCATGTTGGGGACAATGGACCAAGAGAGGTTGCATGTGTCTTGGTGGTGCAGCAGACTAAACTGCTGTTAAAGTAGCACTTAGCTGCCAGCTACCTGCAAATTACTGCGAGTTCAATTCTCACCAGGCTCAAGGTTGACTCAGCCTTCCGTCCTTCCGAGGTAGGTAAAATGAGGACCCAGTTTGTGGGGGCAATAAGCTGACTTTGTATAAAAAAGAACACCACTTAGGGGGGCCCAAAAGGACCTACTAAGCAGGTATATACAAAAGTATGAAGGCTATTGCTTAAAGCATTGTAAACCGCCCTGAGCCTCTGGAGAAGACTGTGGTTATTACCTACAAAGCCCTTCATGGCCTAGGCCAGGATATTTGTCGGACCCCCTGCAGCCAGCGACAATTCCCAATCACCCGTTGCATTTATTTATTTTTTTTATTTTATATCAAATTTATATACCGTCCTTCTCCCTGAGGACTCAGGGCAGTGTACAGCCAAATAAAAACACAAACTACAAATATTAAAATACTATTAAAAAGATATATATATATAAATTTGGCCCCTGTGGCATTGCCACAGACAGGGTCTCCTGAGGTTGCCATCGGCCGGACAGTGTCGGCTGGTGACCCCCAGGGGGAGAGCTTTCTCTGTGGGTGCACCCACCCTCTGGAACCAACTTCCTTTGGAGCTCCGGATGGCCCCTGACCTTCGCTCGTTCCACCGTGATTTGAAGACCTGGTTTTTCCAGCCTGGACTGATGGGGGGTTTCTTAATGAATTTTAAATGGTTTTAAATTGGAATTTTAATTTTATATTGTCTTTTAATAAGGAACTGTGCATCTTTACCATTGTGAGCCACCTTGAGTCCTTGGAGATAGGGCGGCATATAAATTGCATAATAAATAAATAAATAAATAAATAAATAAATAAATAAATAAATAAATAAATAAATAAATAAATATCAAACTAATAAATAAATAAATATCAAAATAATAAATAAATAAATAATAATGTGATTGATCCCAACCAAGACCTCAGTAGCTTTCCTATTCCAGGCAGTGGCCAAGGCCTCAGAAGGACCATGCAGCAGAGCTTGGGGTATAATCCTCAGTTCCCTTTGGAACCCCATCAGACACAAAGAGTGGACTGGTCAAAGAGATCCAGCCTCCCTGCAGAGAGGGGCAGCATAAAAGAATCTCAAAGTCATCAGGCCATGATCTGGCCAGGACAAAGGGGACCAGGATAGCTCCTCCTCAGATCACTTTGGAAGTGGTCTGTTTTGAATTGAGCCATGAATGATGGTGGCCATGTTGAAATGTCTCTAAGGATTACTCTAGAGATGGCAAATTGACATATCTCAAGACCTTAAGTCTAGAGAACCCCACAATCAACCGTGAAATGCCCTCCAGAGACTCAGACATGGAAGTTGCTGTGCAGCAAGAAGGCTGGTACAGTAGTATTGATTCCAACTGCACCTGTGAATGAAACTTCTAGAAAAGAATTTCAGACCTGATAATTTGGGGAGCAGCACCCCAAAAGTCCAAAAGAGACAACTGGATGACAATTCCTACCCTTAGGATACAGCAACAGAAATTTTCAAATCTTGCCAAAAAATTGCAGTTAATATCCTGACATTCTTCCTCAAATTACATCTCTGCCTTGTGCCACAATTCCCAAGTAGCACTCCTATTATCTGACCAAACTAGGGGAAAAGCCAAAATCCATCTTCTGTGCAGGGGTCACTTTCATGTAGGTCAACTACACAACTTCCCTATGACTCCATCTGCTCTGTGAATTACAAGAGACACAAAGATGTTTTCCATTCTGCTGCATGAAGAGAAGCTGTTGCTAAGGGGAGAGGACAATGGCTTTCCCTGCAATTATCAGAAAAAACAGTCATTCTTCATGTATCCCCTGTGGATTTCTAGACACAAAGATCTTCCAGGATAAAACCTGCTTTAAAAATATCTCTGAGTTCACCAGATGTGGGGAAGAACATATCACCTTAACCTGCCTTGCAAAGAACTCATTCCTGGGATTGAAGAGACTCGCATGTCTTTATTTCATCTATGGTCAAAGCCCAAACACAGGTAAGAAAAAACATTGTTGCTATAAAGTGGTCCTGGGGCCATCCAGGTGGCCCTGCTAAACTTCCAGTGAGATTTGAGGACCAACCTTCAGATCAGTTTCTGCATGAACCTCAATTTTTGTTCTAGGAGGGAAAGTGAGAAGAATGACCAGGCAGGAGTCATTGCTGATGCTTCTGCTGCTCTTCTGGCTCCTGGCTCCAACTACAGCAAAGAGGCTGCAAACCATTTGTGTGCTCAGGGATTATATCCAGTTAGAGGAAAGCTTCTATAGGCCTGGTGATCTCATTATTGGTGGGAATTTGCCCATGGGAGACATTTTCGAGTCTGTTGTCCAAGACTTTAATAAAGTGAATCATCATTTCCATATTGGGTAAGTTTCAGCTGGAGGGAAACATGCAGATAATTTTTCTCTTTGCTTTAAATTCAGAGACTTTTTTCCAAAAATACTTCTACTATGTGTACTGTCCTGGTGTAGTTCACATTTTATTCTTTTCTCCATAAAGTAACAAGCTCTTCAAAGAGGCTGGAATTCTCAATCTCTTCATCAGGAAGATGATAAACAACAAAAATGAAGAGGGAAGCTGTGCTGGCCTAGTAAAGAAGTTGAATTATAATATTATTCTGGTAGAAAGTTCAAATAAAAGCTCAGCACTCTTCAAGGGTTCAGGAGTTACAAAAATCGCTCTCAGTGTTGGAATCAGCATTGCTGATGAATAATGGCCTTCAGTAAATCTTGGAGGTGACCCTCACTGTTTTTCTGGGCTCAGCAGTCCTTACCACACCTGAAGAAGCTGCTCCAAGAGAGACTTTAAATAATTACATTGAAAGTGAAGCAGTTGGAAAGGATTGCAGCCACCGCAGCAAAGTGAATATGGAAGGGACAATAAAGAGTATAAAACAGTCCAGGATATCTATGGAAAGACTTGTCTCCTTTCTCACAAAGTCATCCAAGTTTAGCCAAGGAAAATCCTCTGAAAAAAACCCAAACCCAATGAAATTTGGGAATTTCTGCCCTCAAAAGTCCCTCCAAACAGTGAAGCAAATTCTACAGCCATGCACAAGCTTTCCTGTAATGTTTGCCAATGTTTTACTCACTACAGATTCATCATCAGTTACTACCAGCAGTTCCTTGCATTGATGTTTGCTGTCTCCGAGGTCAATAAGGATTTTCTTCTGCTCCCCAACATCTCCCTTGGCTTCCACATCTATGCACATTTCCAGACTGAGATATTTATTTCTTTAAACAGCCTCTCCATGCTCTCCTCACGAGGCCAAATGGTTCCAGGGTACAAATGTGACCTGCAGGACACTCTGCTGTCTGTCATTGGTGATCTCAACTCCAAACTCTCAAGACTGATGGCCTCCATCTTCAGCATCTTCAAGGTCCCACAGGTAAGAGAGCTCGCATGGATACAATGTGGATTAGACAAAGATGAAAACACACACATAAGCCAAGAGGAAATTAAAAGTAGTTTTGGGGAGGCACATCATGAGCCTGTGACTCTTCATTTATTCTTTATTAAAGAGTATCCATCATTTTAGTGACATTTATTTCCTGCATCAGGTTGTTGGTTTCTTCTCTTGTCTTCTGACATATCACAATCAGTCAAGATGTGTAAGTGGTGGCCCTCCCTAAGAAGGGAAGGAGATGAAGCTTGCCAGGTTGACTGGTGAAGCAAAATCCACACAATGGTGACTCCTAAAGTTGTCCTAAGACTTTACTTTGTCTTTGATAGTTGAATCTCATTGTTTTTCAGCTCGGTGTTGGCTTTGAGTTCTCTCAGGGAGAGAGAGGAGTTTATCCTTCCTTCTTCCGGATTAATGCCAAGGAATCTCCTCAGTATGTGGGTTTAGTCCAGCTGCTTCTGTATTTCCAGTGGAACTGGGTTGGGCTTCTGGCCCCTGAAGATGACAGAGGAGAAGATTTCATCTCAACTCTGAAACCAATGCTCCAGGAGAAGGAGATCTGCCTGGCCTTCACTGAAAGATTGAAATTAGATGATCTTCAGATTGGAATAGAAAAAATGCTTCTCAAGTTACAGACTTGGTCAAAAACTGAAGTGATTATTGTGTTTGGAGACTATGGTTGTAGTTACACTGTACAGTCACATTTATATTTACATGAAAAAATGAACAACACAACATTGCAGAATGTTTGGATCTTAACCTCCCATTGGAAACTTGGTCTGGAGGAATTTGAAGACACATTGCTATTTCTAAAGCCTTTCCATGGAGTCCTGCATTTTAGGGACCACATCGGGGAGGTCTCCGAATTCAGCCATTTCCTCCTGTCTGTAGACCCCTTGAACCCACAAGAAGCCATCTTTCTCCCAGGATTGTGGGAACATGTCTTTGATTGCACGCTCCACAAACCAGGCAAGATCCCTCCAATGGGGACAAAACAATGTACAGGAAAGGAGAATCTGCAGAAACTGCCAAATTACATTTTTGAAACAAGCATGACAGCTGAAAGTTACAAGATCTACAATGCCATTTATGCTGTGGCACAAGCTTTACATGCAATGTTTGGATCCAGAGCCCAACCGAACATGATGAGGCTTGGAAAGAGGATCTCAAATATCCAGTCATGGCAGGTAATTTCTTTGGCTTCCTTAGAGAGGAAGCTTCCCATATGCATTCCTTCAATTACTGATTAAATATCTGCATGTTATTATATCAATGCATATTAAAAACAATTATTAGAAAAATGTGAATTAAGAATAATGTTTTGTTGGAAAAGTTTGAGGGGGGGAAGAGATGCAAGCAAAGCAGCTATCCATAAGACCCATTGTTGTTGTTATTTTAAAATAATTTTTATTAAACAATTTTGTCTTTAAAAACAACCTAAAAAACATCCACAAATACATAAAAACAAAACTAAACACAGCAAAAAATATATGCCATCTAAGGTCATTTTACAGCTTTCTATACCTCATATTTATTTTGCTTTTGTGGTTCTCTATTCTATCGTATCTATTTACTTCTCGATAGTAGTATAATAACTTTACATCAATGTATAAACCAAAGTACTGCCCCCTGGGGGGCAGTGGAATGATTTAGGGGAGCACTAAGAGGCAAGGGGGGCGGCAGGGGGGTGCTAAGAGGCAAGGGGGTGGCAGAGAAGTGCTGGAGGAGGGCTCGTGCGGCATCAGCCATTCCTCCTCCGTATTTGCAACCTGAAGCTCAGATCATCAGACTAGCTGGCCAGTGCGCATGCGTGCACCAGAAACTGAAAGTTTGTTTCCTGCTGCGCACAAGCCCACTGGGCAGTTCCTCTTACCACACGTGCAACGCTGAACTGTTGGATGCTTTCTTATTGCTCTTCTTGCTTGCTATCGGTCGCTGCTTGCCCAAACCACCCGGCCCAGGCCCAGCTGCTTTGCTCCTTGCCCACTTGACTGCCGTCGCCTTCCTAATTTTTGGTAAATTGCAGGTGGGCTGCCGCGGGGGGTGAGGGCCTGGTGGGGTGGTATGCCTGGCTGGCTGCTGGTGCTGTGCTGTGCTGTGCCACTCAGGATGGAGGAGGGCTGCAGTGGAGGGAGGCCTGGGGAGGGTGGCAGGCCAGGCTGGCTGCTGGTGCCACCACTGCCGTTCTGCCAGGAAAGCCAGGGCCAGTATCAGTAAGAGTTGGAAGGGACCTTGGAGGTCATCTAGCAACCCCCTTCTCACGCAGGAGGACTATACTAGGGATTCTAGACACCTGCAGCCCATTCCTGCCTCCTCAGGTGTTGGAGCATTTGGGGGGGATGCTTTTCGAGGAGTCACAAAGGGGGCTGAGAGCAGAGTCATTCTGACAGTGTCTTTTAAAATTGCTTGGAAGAGCAATTTTTCCCCTAACAATAATGGTTTGTATACTGTGGAGTAAAACATATGCTTGGAAAAAGTACTTGCAAAACTTGGACAGAAGGAAAAGAAAGGCAGGACTGGACTCATTTTCAGTAGCTAGTAGTTCATTGTTATCAGTGACTCCCACTGATTCTAAACTCATTTTAAGACTGGGATTGGTGACTACTGAAATTTAAGTATTCAACACTGGTCTCAGAAATCTTTGAGAACCTGCAGAGGCGAAGACCTTAGGTGGCCATCAGTCATTACCTTAGTGATGAACTCAAAGAGATCAGGCATGGCATTGCTTATTTATCAGAACTGTTTGCAAAGTTCAATGAAGTGAATTTGCAGTTGCAAGGAAATGAGGTCACTCTTATTAAGGCCAAATTTGTCATCTCTACGTTTATTTCAAAGTTAACTCTATTCAAGCGCAATATAGGCCGTCACGAGCTATACCAATTTCCGAGCTTGTCTGAGCTAGAAGAGAAAGGTAGGATATAAGATGACGATCTGCAAGGTTTTTGTGACCATTTGGACACGCTGCATAAAGAGATGTCTGAGCGATATCAGGATCTTCTTTTGATGGAAATTCCAGATTGGGTGATAAATCCATTTTCAGATACTGAGGAAGATGGGGTAGTGGAGGAACAACTAATAGAGCTGCAAAATGACATTGAGCTGAAGCCAAAGTTTAAGAAATCGTACCAAGAGTTTTGGTTACAGAAGGAAATTTCTGATTGCTATCCTGCACTATGGACAGTGGTTCAGAAGCTCCTTGTTGCATTTGCAACATCATATTTGGTGGAACATGGTTTCAGTGTGGTCATCCAACTTCTCTCCAAGCAAAGAAATCGATTCCAGATTACTGAATGTGGTGATTTAAGACTCCTGCTAAGTGACTTAAAACCAGACATTGGGAAACTGGTATCATTTCATCAAGCCCACCCATCACATTAAGAATTTACTGAACAGTGAAGTAGTTACTAAATTTTACTGAGTTTACTAAGTTAGTAGTTCCTAAGGTTCTTGATAAATGACTATCAGGCTTTGAAAACCTGGTATCACTGGATCGTGTTCAATAATTTTGTTGAATTAACAAAAGATTTTTAAATTGGATTTTGAATAAATGTGCAATTCATTGTTACAGTTTTGAATTTTACTGTTACTATCTTCCTTAGTGGGTCGTGCAAACCGCTATTCCGAACAATGCTATTTATAGGGGTGGGGGTGGGGGGCACTGAGGATGAGTTTGTAGCACCAAGGGTGCGGTGGACTGAAAAAGTTTGGGAACCACTGGTATAAACACATATAGTAGTATTCATTATTCTTGTCTACCGATTTATATTCATTTATATTTGCATCTCTTTGTTTAATGTTTTTCAATTACTCCAATTTAGGTTTCATGAGTACTAAGTTAAACATTTCCTGTTTTGGTTTCTATTTTCGAGCCAACTGTACATTTTATTCCATACTTCATAAAAGTCCGAATCATCCCTCTCTTTTAGCTCCATAGTCATTTTATCCATTTCTGTGCATTCAAGAATTTTTCTAATTACTATTTTGTCTCAGGGTATATTATTTTGTTTCCAGTTTTGTGCAAATATGATTCTTGCTGCATTGAGTATGTGTAGTGTGATGTATTGAAGTTTTTTATTCATTTTCGGGTCCAATATTCCTAATAAAAATAGTTCTGGTTTCAAATCTGTTTTTTGCTCTGTAATTTCTTCCAGCCATTTTTGAATTTTGCACCAATATTTCCTTGTCCACCACATGTGATGGAATGTTCCAAATTTGTAGTTACATCTCCAGCATGGAGGATAAATTTGGGGGATAAATTTGGATACATTTTGGCCAATCTCGCTGAGGGCAAATGCCATCTATAAAACATTTTATAGCAGTTTTCTTTGTAGGCGACTGCTGTTGTAAGTTTATAGTTCCTTGTCCATAGTTTGTCCCACTGTTCTAATTCTTCCTGTCCTCTACCATCCCCTGAAGTCCATTTAAGCTCATGCCTCCTGCTTCAGTGACTCCATCCAGTCCCCTCATTCTCTGTCATCCCATTCTTCTTTTGCCCTCAATCCTTCCCAGCATTAGGCTCTTCTCCAGGGAGTCCTTCTTTCTCATTACGTGGCCAAAGTATTTGAGTTTCATCTTCAGAACCTGGCCTTCTAAAGAGCAGTCAGGGTTGATCTCCTCTAGGACTGACCGGTTTGATTGCCTTGCAGTCCAAGGGACTTGCAGGAGTCTTCTCCAGCACCATAGTTAAAAGGCCTCAATTCTCTGGTGCTCAGCCTTTCTTATGGTCCAACTTTCACAGCCACACATTGCAACTGGGAAAAAGATAGCCTTGACTATACACACTTTTGGTGGCAGGGTGATGTCTCTGCTTTTTAGTAAGCTATCTAGATTTGCCATAGCTTTCCACCCCAGGACCAAGTGTCTTTTAATTTTTTAGCTGCAGTCCCCATCTGCAGTGATCTTGGAGCACAGAAAAACAAAATATGTCACTATCTCCATTTCTTCCCCATCTATTTGACAGGAATCATGGCCGGATGCCATGATCTTAGTTTTCTTAATGTTCAGTTTCAAGCCAACTTTTGCACTCTCCTTCTTCACCCTCATCAAGAGGCTCTGTAGTTCCTCTTCACTTTCTGCCATTAGAGTGGTATCTTCTGCATATCTGAGGTTGTTGATATTTCTCCCAACAATCTTAATTCCATCTTGTGATTCATCCAGCCCTGCCTTTCTCATGATTTGCTCTGCATGTAAGTTAAATAGGCAGGGTGACAGCCTTTCCTAACTCCTTTCTCAATTTTGAACCAATCAGTGGTTCCATGTCCGGTTCTCACTGTTGCTTCTTGACCCCAACACTGCTGGAGTCATTGAAGAAGAGACAGGATAGCCCCTTATCTAAAACTGTAGAGGGTCTGTTGCTTAGGCAGGGGGTTGAACTAGTATTGTCCCTTTCAATACTGTTGAAAGGAAATAATAATAATAATAATAATAATAATAATAATAATAATAATAATAACAACAACAACAACAACAACAACAACAACAACAACAACAACAACAATAATAGAATAGGTAGAATTAGTGGGAGATAATAGTAGAGTCAGTAGATCAAACCTGGTTCCTGCATTCTGCTGCCTTTGACAATGAGCTAGAGAAAATCAGTGGAATTTTCCATGGTTCTGATAGAAATTATTTATTCATTTCAAACATTCATTTATCAGTTAAGAAGGCCTCGGGCCAAAGGAACTATTGGAAATTGCATATAGCCAAGTCTCACAAGAGGAAAAGCCTAAAATTAAAGTTATATTGTGGAACTAAAATTCTTCTGTTTTGGTGAAATTCTAGTTGGAAACCATGCCCAGTGACAAAGGGAAAACTTAGTTTCAGAGTTCAACATACCGGATTCCTCAGATCACTACCAAGAGATGGAACTAACTTCTCAAATATAAACCCATCTTCTCAAAATGTGATAGAAATGACAATATCTCATTTGTAGCTCTAGCCCACATACTCCTATTTCAAAAGGTCTCTTTTCTTTCAGATTCTTCCCTATTTGAGCAATGTGCAGTTCAACAACAGTGCTGGAGATGAAATCTTCTTCTCAGAAGATGGACTGGGATCTGCTCGTTATGATCTTCTCAACTGGGTTTTCTTCCCCAATCAATCTTTTGTCCCCATGAAGATTGGGCAAGTAAATCCTGAGGCTCCCCCAGGCCAGGATTTCACCATTAACTCTGATGGAATCATCTGGGCCACAAAGGTGAGCTGCAGGGAAATGTTGTACATTCAGAGAGAGATTCATTCTCTTCCTGAGATGCAGAACACCTTCCTAACTTATAAAATAATCAATTGAGTCAAAAATTATGGCAGTTTCATGAAAAATCTGCTCTGAATGTAACACATTTAAGCTCTGATTTATGTCATTCCACAAAGGTTTAGGCTTGGGAATGATTCCTGCTTGAAATGCAGGATGCAATTACAACAGGCAACAATAATTTCCATCGACCATTTCCACTCAGTTGTATCCTCATGGTTCTTTCTTTTAGAAATGCTGTAGTCCCATCACAAGACTTCCTCTGCATGAGATTCCAGATGCAATCTCCCACATCCATGGGTGTGTCAGGAATGCCCCTGGTCTGATTACCTCAGGACTGTTCTTGAGTTCTGATAGACGGTGGCAAACTATTTCTTTAGAAGAGAATCTGAACATAGAAGTAGGAACAAGGAAGGGAAATAGGAATAGGGAAAAGAATGAATGCAGCAGGTTCCTTGCTTAGATCATTTTTTTAAAAAAAATTTGATATATATGCTGCCCTTCTCCGGAGACTCAGGACGGCTTACAATGCGTTAAGCAACAGCCTTCATACTTTTGTATATTTATACAAAGTCAGCTTATTTCCCCCACAATCTGGGTCCTCATTTTACCTACCTTAGAAAGGATGGAAGGCTGAGTCAACCTTGAGCCTGGTGAGATTTGAACTTGCAGTAATTGCAGGCAGCTGGCAACTTAAGTGCTACTTTAACAGCACTTAGTCCACTGCGCCACCAGGCTCTTTCTCAAGTGTTTCTCTTTCAGACGATCCCCATTGCCAGGTGTGGAAGGAAAAGGTGCCATGCAGGAGAGAGGAAAAGAGTTCCAGAGGGCAAGCAGGTTTGCTGCTACCAGTGTGATCCTTGTCCAGAAGGGACCTTTTCTAACAAGACAGGTAGAACAGACTTCAAATGTTCATCTTCCAGGATCAAAGAAGACATTATTTAAGTCATTTTTGTTATTGTTGTCTTTTTTGATAAGAGTGACATGAAATCATATTTTTCAGCAAAACTTTTCAGTTTACAGATATAAATTGCCTTGGCCACAGAGGCCACCTTTCCCAATCCTCAGCAGTTCCATGTAGGATAGCTTTAGGGCAGAATTGATAAATGTCCAATTTGCATTTCCACTCCTACTCTAACCTCCAATTGCAAAAACCGCCTTCCAATCTTTCCTGAGGAAGTGGGGCATACGGTCCACGCTTTCATTTTTATTATTCAGAATATGCTCCTTCCATCAGCACTATCCACCTCTGAGGAAATCGACCTGCCAGGGAAAGAGGACATTCATCTATCTATGTCTCTTTGATAGAGCCGGAGGGAGGGAAAAAACGTCTGAATGAACAGATTGAGATACAAAGAAGAGAGATTGAGGCAGGGATAATATACACACACACACAAAAAAAAGCAACATTCCTGGAAAACAGATCTATCAGTCTTCTGTGGGTCCCATTATAAAATAGGAGAAAAAATAACACACTGGGCGATGGGAAGCCGTTGCTGGTTGCAGATGGTCCGACATATATCCTGGGCCCAAGCCATGTAGGGCTTTATAGGTCATCACCAGCACCTTGAATCTCACCCAGAGAGCAACCGGCAGCCAATGCAAATCACGCAGGAGAGGTGTAACATGGGCGTATCAGGATCCTCCCATCACAACCTGCACGGCCGCATTCTGCACCAGCTGAAGCCTCCGAGTGGTCTTCAAGGGCAGCCCCAAGTAGAGAGCATTGCAGTAGTCAATACAGGAGGTGACTAGCGCATGAGTAACTGTGCGTAGGGCATCCCGGTCCAAATAGGGGCGCAACTGGTGCACCAGTTCTATCCCCAGGACTTCTTAAATGAAGGCTGATTTGCTCTTTTTGATGCCCCATAAATGGCACGTTGGGTTCTTTCATCAGTCCCTTTGTGGGTAAGCAATAGCAGAAAGGCAACACATGTATCTGTTATGCGGGAGAGATAATGTGCTTGGTAGATGCCCCAGAAATTCTTAAACTAAGACTCTTGATTTCAGATGCAGCTCACTGTGAACCCTGCCCAGAAGACCAATATCCTAACAAGGACAAGGACCAATGCATTGCCAAGAAGATCCACTTCCTTTCCTATCAAGACACCCTGGGATACACCTTAGTTTTTCTCGCTCTTTTCCTCTCAGTGGTCACATCTGCAGTCCTGTTGATTTTCTATAAATATCATGACACACCAATTGTCAAGGCCAACAACCGAGATCTCACCTACATCCTCCTGGTCTCCCTCCTGTTTTGCTTCCTCTGCTCCTTCCTCTTCATTGGTCAACCAGGGAAGATCACCTGTCTCTTCCAACAATCTGCCTTTGCCATTCTCTTTTCCCTTGCAGTTTCTGCTGTGTTGGCAAAGACTGTCATGGTGGTTTTGGCCTTCATGGCCACCAAGCCAGGGAACAAGACAAGGAAACTCTTAGGAAAACCACTGACCAACTCTATTGTCATAGCCTGTCCCCTGATCCAAGCAGTCTTTTGTGTCACCTGGCTGGGAACCTCTCCCCCATTTCTAAACTTGGACTTCCACTCCTTGTTTGGAGAGATCATCTTGGAATGTAAGCAAGGCTCAGTTGTAATGTTTTACTGTGTCCTCTCTTACCTAGGATTTTTGGCCCTTGTCAGTTTCACAGTGGCATTTCTAGCTAGGAAATTGCCTGATAGGTTTAATGAAGCCAAGTTCATTACTTTTAGCATGCTGGTCTTTTGCAGTGTTTGGATCTCCTTCCTCCCCACCTACCTGAGCACCAAAGGGAAGTCCATGGTGGCTGTGGAGATCTTCTCCATTTTGGCCTCTGGATCCGCTCTCTTGGCTTGTATCTTTTTCCCCAAATGCTACATTATTCTGCTGAGGCCCAATCTGAACTGTAGAGAAAATATAGTAAGAAACAAAAATTTTTAGGAGTTGCCTCATTTTTATTTATCTTTGTGGCATGTTTAGAATGTAATCAGATTTCTAATAAATGATGACGTGAAGGATGAATTTGTCCATAAAAGAATTCCTTATCAAGTTCTTTGACTGCTTACAATATTCCTGTGGTCAGTCTTTTGTTTCTCATGTTTTCAAAATGTCCTTAGTGAGACCCAGTGCCCTGTATGGAAGGAAAACATGTTGTTAAATATGTGTTTATTATTTCAGACATTTCTACCTTCATTTGGCAAAGGAAAAACACCAAGAATTACATACAAAACACTGCAAGATGCTAAGGAAAAAGGGGGGTTGGGTTTACCAGACCTGAAATTGTATTTTGTGGCATGTTATCTGAGTGGGTGAACCTCCAGAATAAGAGGCTGCTTGAATTAGGGGGCCACGAATTAAGGTTTGGATGGCATGGTGAAGCTACATTAAAGTTGAGGGAAGAACTTGAATTAGAAGGTTATGTTTGCCATTGGTTTACATATCAAGAACTGAAAGAAAAGTTTAAATCAAATAAAAAGAGTTGTGGGTTTGATTTTGCTAAAAATGCATTGGAAATCTTACTGTGTGGTAGTGATGAGCATATTATTGCTAAGATTTATAAAATGTTATTGAACGTGAATTTGGAAAGTGAACATGTAAAACATTGTATGATTCACTGGGTAAGAAATTTTGGATATAATGCGATGCTTGAACTATGGGAAAATATGTAAATGAAAGGTTTAAAATTTACACTAAACTGTAATTTAAAAGAAGAATTTTATAAGATCATGGATCGTTGGCATTTAACACCAGATAAGTTATTGAGAATGCATAAAGGCATTTCAAATGAATTTGTAAAGGAAAGAAGGAACTTTTTGCCTTTTATGGTGGACATGTGTTAAGGCAAAGAAATTTTAGAGTAAGATTCATCCTATAATACAGAATATTCTTAAAATGAAAATAAAAATAAAACCAGAAACTTTTCCTTTGGGTTTAATGGAAAAAGACTTGGAGAAAAATTTTGATCTTATATATGTTGACAGCAGCAAGACTATTATACGCACAAAAATGGAAGGACACTTAGATTCCCACTATGGATGAATGGCTACGGAAGCTGATGGAGTTGGCAGAAGTGGCCAAATTGATCATTTTGGTTAAAGGAAGGAATATAAGTACCTTTGCTTCCACATGGAAACCACTTCTGAAATTTGTGCTTTAAGTGGAAAAAAAATGAAACTTTGATTTTGGGTTTTACTGATTAGATTGATATGTTTTTATAGAAATGGCTAGTTTATATGGAAAAACAAAAAGTTGTGGTTTGATGTTAATGCTTTTTTTTACTGCAACAGAAGGAGTCGGAAGTCAATGTTTCTTCTTTTCTTTTCCCCAATTTCTTCTCACTTTTCTCTCCCTGTTTTCCCCTCACACACACTCTGTCTTCCTATTTACTTTTGTATTTTGTATTTTATCTTATAACCTAATAAAAAATGTTAAACTTGAAAAAAGATGTGTTTATTATTTCAAGGAGGAAATATTCTTAGTTTATTTAGTTTATTTTTAAGGTAGTGTTTTAAAGGACTAGGTTCAATAACAATTTTTTTAAACATATATGGCTGTTTCCTTAGATGTTTGAGGCTTTATAGAACTTCCCTATCACTACTCAATTGTTTTTGAAATAGCAGAGTTTAAATCTTCCTCACATCCAGATCTGCAGTACTGCCTCATTAATGTTGGGCAGAATCTCCCTGAGAGGAATGAGCAAAGAATGTCATAATTTTATGGAGTATGTTGATAATCTCTTCTGACATTTCATCTCATGGACTTCTGTGGTAAACTACGCTGTTCCATGAGATCTGTGTGCACAGGAAGTCTCCACAGGAATCATTCTATCCATGCCCAACATCACAATCAAATTTCTTTAATGAGGGCAAGTTCCCAGTAACGTCATTCAAGGTGTGCCAAGGTATGACAGTCATCCAAGTCAGGAGGCACCTAGAAATCACAGAGTCCTGTGACATGTAGTCATTTAATCCTGGGTAGTGCACAATTGGTATGTTGAGGATAACATCTCCATTTCCATCAGACGGCCTCTCATGTGGGAAATGGAAACAATGGAGGAATGTGTGCAAATTGGCCCATAAAATAGCAAACTCAAATTCTCTGGTTTTCCATAAGCTTTATCAAAATTTCTATGGCAATCTAACTGACATACTTTTTTATTAAGACAATATTTCTCTGTTGACGATAGTAACACTAGACAAGTGGCACCATAATTGATAGTTTGTTAATTATGAATAGGTATGCTTACATCATCTATTCCTTATACATATATCATCTTCTCCTTCTTTCTCAAATGTATGAATATGAGTGCATCCTTTGATCTTCAAGCATTCCTCCCCCTATTCTGTGGAGAAAATTTATCCTGGGCATACTCTTAACAAACAATACTGCTGTGAGACTTGATTTGGTCCTGCATTTGAAGCCTGAAGGCTTAAGCAGTTGTAATAGCTGCATAAACATGAGAGATAGTCCTTATTTAGCGACAATGATGAAATAGTAACTTTACAACCCAACACACTGATGGAAATGGGACAATTGGCTGCAGTTGCCTTGCCCCGGCCAGCTCACCCCAGCCTCCCCATTTCAGCTAACCCACCACAGCTGGTAGCTCCTCAATATCAGCCCCCCCCAGCTGATTCTCCCCAGCCACTCCTCCCCAGACACACACACACACACACACACACACACATACTGCCTCACCCTGGGCGATTCACTGTAGTACAAATTGCCCTGGCAGATTTGCAATGCGGGACAATTAGCCCTGTATGTCTCAACTCTTCCCAGAACAAAACTATTTCCAGAAGATCCTTCCCACTGCACCAACCTCCTCCTCCTCCTCTACTGACTCCTGGAATTGGGGCCTATTTGCCATTTTTTCATCACCTCCCACATGAGAATCACTCTCAGCAAAGAGGGATCAGGGCCAAGTGAGTTGCAGATAGCAAGAGGCTCTATGTCAGATCTGCCATAAAGGATGAGAGGGGGGAGATAGGGAAGGGGGGAATGACAGGAAACATAACAGGCAACCAGAGACAATGACTGAATGATCCAAGGACAGAGGCATGGGAACAGAATGCAAAGGGCCACCAAATAAGCATCAAACTTTAGAACTATTACCAAAACAATTAATTTTAACCTCATTGGACACTAACAAGATGACATAAGGGACATATGGGAGTAGGGGAAATTACATGGTTTATACAGAAATCTTCAGATCTGGCTTTGCTTACACTGCAACCATTTGACTTTTAGTAAAAGTATACCTAACTCTACAGATAGAGTCAAGGATTTTTCTTTCCTAAATGTCTAAGCTGGGACAGGCCTGACATTCCGTCCACCAGCAAGGCCAGCAAAGGCATTATGCAACCAGTGGTCCCAACTGGAGAGCCATAGATGATGCTTCCTAAATTAATGGCTCTGTCACTCCAGGAGAGATTGAATTATTTTTCCTCCCAGATAGTTGTACAGAGAGCACAGTCCTGCCCTGCATTGACAGCAGGCGACAGCTTGTGGGCCCCTCTTTGCAAACTGCACACCTCAGGCAATGGAATTGATCAGCAAACCGAAGCACTGGATTGGCTGCTGCATGGTGAGAACAGAAGCTGTCTGGCCCATGTGCTCACCCTTTGCATTGAACCAAAGTGGGGCAGCTCAAAGGGAGTCAAAAGGCAATCATGATCACTCCTGCCACAGCCTGGGGTATCCAGTTTGCAAAGAGGGGAGCATGAACCATTGCAGCTAGGGAGGGGTGAATGCCATGGGTCAGCTGGGGTGAGGGGGCTGGGATGAAGTGGATGTAGCCAATTGTCCTAGACTACACATTGACAATGTTCACAGGTCTATAAAGCATAAAAAATGATGTAATTCCATAAGTGATGGGACAGATTCACTTAGCAAGCACTTCCAGCATGATTTTGGTAGCAGCCACCAGTGGCCTCATTCAGTTGTGGTCCCTTGGAATATGGTGGCCGCTTCTGTCATTGCACCATGTGGCCTTGTGACAAAGTGATTCGTTCTGCTTCCCTCTGGCTGTTTGTGCAGCTTTGCAGAAAACTCTGGAGCTCCAGCGAAGGTGAAGTTTCAGGTGGGGGTCAACAACAGTGCTTTCATTTATTTATTTTATTTTCCAAGTGCAGAACATCTTACAATAAAAGTAGAAAATGTGCTATTTAAAATTGGCCTATTGATCTAAATAAACCAAAAACCAAAAACTATACAATCAATATAAAAATTAAACGCAGAAGAAATTTAAAAACCGTATGTGACATTATACAGGCCATCCTCCTTCAAAGTTACAAAGGCACTGAAAAAAGTGACTTATGACTGTTTTTCACACTTATGACCATTGCAGCATTCCCATGGTCATATGGTCAAAATTTGGGCCCTTGGCAACTGGCTCATATTTATGATGGTTGCAGTGTCCTGGGGTCACGTGATCCCTATTTGCGACCTGCCAACAAGCCAGGTCAAAGGGGAAACTAGATTCATTTAACAACCATGTCATTAACAGGGGAGCATGGATCTAGTTCACAGGTGGTCACAACTGCATCCCATGGACTCTGTCAACATCCTTGGGATCAGCCAGATCAAACTGTTCCTAGATAACTGCAAAAGTCCTTTCCCCAGCCTTCTCCATAGGATCCACACCATGCTTGGCCTCCAACTGGGAAGAGATCCAAGCAATTTTATCAACCAGAATTCCTCTGTGAGTGTGAAAAAAGAAATTCCCTCACAGTTGCTGTGCCTATTAATGGCCTTTGGCTTAGATAATTGAATAGGCCAATCAGAGTGCAGCTCCTGGTTTTGAATCTCCCGGGCTTTTTCTATGCCTTCCCTAACTGTCACTAACTGTCACTAACTGTCAGTATATAAGGAGCTGCTTGCCAGCAGGCTAACCCAGTTCGGGATCAGAGGCAGAGCTGAAGTCGCTAAAGCCTCTCCCTTCTGAGGAGGAAAGGCCCAAACTCCAATCGTACAGGGCGATTGGAGAAAGAGCTGACAAGATACTTAAGGAAGAGACTGACAACTGATATTCTCTTGAATAGGCTTTGTTTATTTTCGTAAATAAAACAGTTTAGTTTAAAAATCTTCATGAGGCTCATTTATTTAATAGATTGTAAACATAGAAAGTTACGGTCCACCATCTTTATAACATCCTGTGAGGCCTGAAGGAAAACCTACACATGACCTTTATCCAGAAGGTTCCAGATCATCTTTAAAAAGGCCACGGGTGTCACTCAGTGTTATAAGAAGTGCAAAAAGAATGGAGAAATATTGGCATTTTGAGGCTTGTAGTGCCATGAGGTAGGCCTTAATAGAAGCTCTAGCTCAGATATGTCAAACACAAGGCCCCTCCCACCCCAGTCCACACACAGGAGGGGAGGAGTGCACAGGGTCCAACAGCGTCTGGCAGTAGTCACAGCCCATGCTGGGCAGGTGGGTCCAAGCACTGGGACTGCCAGGTTGGCCCTCCAAGCAAAAGGGGGAGGCAGAGCCGTGGGGGGGCAGCACGTGATCAGTCCTGCTGAATGCACCAGGTGGCTGCCCACTCACTCACCCACTCTGTCCCACCATTTGTTTTTGCTTGCCCACGGCCATCCCAGCTGGAACAGGGCAGGCAGATGCGTGGCCCCCTTGCAGACCAAATCTCCTGCCTTCCCCCAAGCATCTGCTTCCACCTGCTGCTGATGCTTCCACCATGGGGTGCAGCCCGTGCTGTCCAAACCTCTTCCTCCAGCTCCACCAGACATGGGGATGAGCCTCCCACCCACTTCCCCACCCACAATGGCCTTAGTATATGAGAAGGGCAGGAAGACAATCCCCAAGAGGCAGCCAGGACTCCCCTCCCTACTCTGCCTTGCCTGAGCTCAGCCCCAGAGCTGACCTACATGCCCTACACCAGAGTACTTTGGAACCCCTCAGCCAGGCCACCACCCCCCTCACCCCCTGCCTCGCCTTCAAGCAGTGGCACCAGCAGTAGCAGAGCCATCCAACAGGAGCCCCACTGTCGCTCAGCCCCTTCCCACAGTCCAGGAAGCCCAGACTGGGCAAGGAGAGTGAGCACAGCAGCAGCAGGAGGCAAGTGAGCCCAGGCAGACCCTCAGGGAAGTGGGGCAGGGCTGTGGAGTCCTGGTGTCCTGGGAGCTCAAAGGTCAGATGACTCATGCTGCCATCTGTACCCCCACATGGCCCGAGAGGGTCAGTTAGTCTTCTCTGGTGGATCAGCCTGGTCCCACCCCCCAACATGAGGGACATCTAGCTCACCATGCCCACCCTGTCCACACCCACCCATCCACCCACAACCATACAGCCATGCCACTCCCGGCTCCCCTAAGGGCAACAACAATCCTGATCTGGCCCTCAATGAAATGAAGTTTGACACCCCTGCTCCAGCTCACATTCAGTCAGATTCATCCCTCATGAATCCCTCATCCATTCATCCTTCAGCAGAGCTCTGGGTGTCCCTTGATCCTTTTCAGCTCTGTCAATTGAATAATGGGGCATGTTGGGAATAATGGACCAAGAGAGGTTGCATGCAAGTGATACTATCCAAGGCCTCAGTAGATGTCTTATTCCAGGTAGGGGCCAAGGCCTCAGAAGGACAACACAGCAGAGCCTGGGGTATAATCCTCAGTTCCCTTTGGAACCCTATCAGTCACTAAGAGTGGACTGGTCGAAGAGATCCAGCCTCCCTGCAGAGAGGGGCAGCATAAAAGAGTCTCAAAGTCATCAGGCCATGATCTGGCCAGGAGAAAGGGGACCAGGATAGCTCCTCCTCAGATCATGTTGGAAGTGGTCAGTTTTGAGTTGAGCCAAGAATGATGGTGGCCATGGTGAGATGCCTCTAAAGCCAGCCCAAGGGATGGTAAATGGACATCTCTCAAAACCATAAGTCTGGGGAACCCCACAGTCAACTGTGAAATGTCCTCCAAAGACACAGAGATTGCTGTGCAGGAAGAAGGTTGGTACAGTAGTAATGATCCCAACTGGTCCTGTGAATGAATCTTCAAGAAAAGAATTTCAGACCTGGCAATTTGGGGAGCAGCACCCCAAAAGACCAAAAGAAACACCCGAATGACAATTCCTACCCTTAGGATACATCAACAAAGATTTCCAAGTTTTGCCAAAAAATTGCAGTTAATATCCTGAGATTCTTCCTCAAATTCCATTTCTGCCTGTGCCACTATTCCCAAGTAGCCCTCCTATTATCTTCTCTGCAGGGGTCACTTTCATGTAGGTCAACAACACCATTTCCCCATGACTCCATCTGCTCTGAGAATTACAAGAGACACAAAGATGTTTTCCATTCTGCTGCATGAAGAGAAGCTGTTGCTAAGGGGATAGGACAATGGCTTTCCCTGCAATTATCAGAAAAAACAGTCATTCTTCATGTATCCCCTGTTGATTTCTACACACAAAGATCTTCCAGGATAAAACCTGCTTTAAAAAATATCTCTGAGTTCACCAGATGTGGGGAAGAACATATCACCTTAACCTGCCTTGCAAAGAACTCATTCCTGGGATTGAAGAGACTCGCATGTCTTTATTTCTTCTATGGTCAAAGCCCAAACACAGGTAAGAAAAAATATTGTTGCTATAAAGTGGTCCTGGTGCCATCCAGGTGGCACAGGTGATGTCTGATCTGTTAAAGCTCCAGTGAGATTTCAGGAGGAACCTTCAGATCAGTTTCTGCATGAACCTCAATTTCTGTTCTAGGAGGGAAAGTGAGAAGAATGACCAGGCAGGAGTCATTGCTGATGCTTCTGCTGCTCTTCTGGCTCCTGGCTCCAACTACAGCAAAGAGGCTGCAAACCATGTGTGTGCTCAGGAATTACATTCAGTTAGATGAAAGCTACTATAGTCCTGGTGATCTCATTATTCGTGGGAATTTGCCCTTGGGAGCCAATTTCATTTCTGTTGCCCAAAATTTTAATAACGTGAATTGTATTCCCTCTGGTAGGTAAGTTTCAGCTGGATGGGAAACATGCAGATACTTCTTCTACTATTTGTACTGTCCTGGTGTAGTTCACATTTTGGGCGTTTCTCCATAAAGTAGCAAGCTCTTAAAATGGGCTGGAATTGTCAATCTCTTCATCAGAAGATGATAAACAAGAAAAATGAAGAGGGAAGCTGTGCTCGCCTAGTGAATAGGTCAAATTATATTATTAATCTCACCAATAACTTCTGGTAGAATATACAAATAAAAGCTTAGCACTCTTAAAGTGTTCAGGAGTTCCAAAGATCCCCCTCAGTTTTGGAATCAGCAGTGCTTATGAATAATGGCTTTCAGTAAATCTATGAAGTGACTCCCCCACTGTAGTCCTGTGCTCAGCAATCCTTAACCCACCGGAAGAAGCTGGTCCAAGACAGACCTTAAATAATTATGTGAAAGGGAACAGTTGGAAAGAATTACAGCCACTGCAGCAAAATGAATGTGGCAGGGATGATAAAGAGTATAAAACAGTCCATGATATCTATGGAAAGGCTTGTCTCCTTTCTTAGAAAATAATCCAAGTTTAGCCAAGGAAAATACTTTGAAAAAAAACCCAAAGCCAATGAAATTTGGGAGTTTCGTCCCCCCAAACAGTAAAGCAAGTTCTACAGCCATGCACAAGCTTTCCTGTAATATTTGCCAATGTTTGCTCACTACAGATACATCATCAGTTGCTACCAGCAGTTCTTTGCATTGATGTTTGCTGTCTCCCAGGTCAATAAGGATTTTCTTCTGCTCCCCAACATCTCCCTTGGCTTCCACATCTATGGACATTTCCAAAGGGAGATGGATATTTCCTTAAACAGCCTCTCCATGCTCTCCTCACGAGGCCAAGTGGTTCCAGGGTACAAATGTGACCAGCAGGACACTCTGCTGTCCGTCATTGGTGATCTCAACTCCAAATTCTCAAGGCAGATGGCCTCCATCTTCAGCATCTTTAAGGTTCCACAGGTAAGAGAGCTCTACTGGGTACAATATGGAGTAGACAAAGATCAAAACATACAAATAAACCAAGATGAAACTAAAGGTAGTTTGTGGGAGGCACATCATGAGCCTGTGACTCTTCGTTTATTCTTCATAAAAGGGTGGCCATCATTTTAGTAACATTTATTCTCTGTATCAGGTTGTTGGTTTCTTCTCTTGTCTTCTGACATATCACAACTAGTCAAGATGTGTAAGTGGTGGCTCTCCCTAAGAAGGGAAGGAGGTGAAGTTTCCCACTGAGAGTGAGTCAGCCTGACTGGTGGAGCAAAAGCCACACAATGGAGACTCCTAAAGTTGCCATAAGACTTTACTTTGTCTTTGAAAGATGAATCTCGTTGTTTTTCAGCTCGGTGTTGGCTTTGAGTTCTCTCAGGGAGACAGAATGGTTTATCCTTCCTTCTTTTGGATTAATCCCAAGGAATCTCCTCAGTATGTGGGTTTAGTCCAGCTGCTCCTGCATTTCCAGTGGAACTGGGTTGGGCTTTTCACCTCTGAAGACGACAGGGGAGAACATTTCATCTCAACTCTGATGCCAATGCTCCAGGAGAAGGAGATCTGCCTGGCCTTCACTGAAAGTTTAAAAATAGATGATCTTCAGATTAGAATAGAGAAAATGCTTCTCAAGTTACAGACTTGGTCAAAAACTGAAGTGATTATTCTGTTTGGAGACTATGATTGTAGTACCAATGTACAGACACTTTTAGTTTACCATGAAATGTTGAGCAACACAACATTACAGAATGTTTGGATCTTAACCTCCCATTGGAAACTTAGTCTGGATGATTCTGAAGTCATATTGCTATATCTAAAGCCTTTCCATGGAGCCATGCATTTTAGGGACCACACTGGGGATATCTCAGAATTCAGCCATTTCCTCCTGTCTTTAGACCCCTTGAGCCCACAAGAAGATATCTTTCTCTCAGTATTTTGGGACGTTGTCTTTCTTTGCAAACCAGGCAAGATCCCTCCAATGGGGGAAAAACAATGCACAGGAAAGGAGAATTTGCAGAATCTGCCAAATTACGTTTTTGAAACAAGCATGACAGCTGAAAGTTACAAGATCTACAATGCCATTTATGTTGTGGCACATGCTTTACATGCGATGTTTGCACCCAGAGCCCAACTGACCATGATGAGGCTTGGAAAGAGGATCTCAAATATCCAGTCATGGCAGGTAATTTCTTTGGCTTCCTTAGAGAGGAAGCTTCCCATATGCATTTCTTCAATTATTGATTAAATATCTGCATGTTATTATATCAATGCATATTAAAAACAATTACTAGAAAAATGTGAATTAAGAATGTTTTGTTGGAAGAGACGGGGGAAAAGAGAAGCAAACAAAGGAGCTGTCCATAAGACCCATTGTTGTTGTTAGTTGCGAAGTCCTGTCCGACCCATCGCAACCCCATGGAGAACGTTCCCCCAGGCCTTCTCTACCATCCCGCGGAGTCCATTTAAGCTCACACCGACTGCTTCTGTGACTCCATCCAACCACCTCATTCTCTTTCGTCCCCTTCTTCTTTTGCCCTCAATCCTTCCCAGCATTAGGCTCTTCTCCAGTGAGTCTTTCCTGCTCATTAGGTGGCCAAAGTATTTGAGTTTCATCTTCAGGATCTGGCCTTCTAAGGAGCAGTCAGGGTTGATCTCCTCTAGGACTCACCAGTTTGATCACCTTGCAGTCCAAGGGACTCGCAGGAGTCTTTTCCAGCACCATTGTTCAAAGGCCTCCATTCTTTGGCGCTCAGCCTTTCTTATGGTCCAACTTTCACAGCCACACATTGCAACTGGGAAAACCATAGCCTTGACTATACACACTTTTGGTGATGTCTCTGCTTTTTAGCAAGCTATCTAGATTTGCCATAGCTTTCCACCCCAGGACGAAGTATCTTTTAATTTTTTTCGCTGCCATCCACATCTGCGGTGATCTTGGAGCACAGGAAAATAAAATCTGTCACTACCTCCATTTCTTCCCCATCTATTTGCCAGGAATTGAGAGGGCCGGATGCCATGATCTTAGTTTTCTTAATGTTCAGTTTCAAGCCAACTTTTGCACTCTCTTCCTTCACCCGCATCAAGAGGCTCTGTAGTTCCTCTTCACTTTCTGCCATTAGAGTGGTATCTTCTGAATATCTGAGCTTGTTGATATTTCTCCCAACAATCTTAATTCCAACTTGTGATTCATCTAGCCCTGCCTTTCTCATGATGTGCTCTGCATATAAGTTAAATAGGCAGGGTGACAGCCTTACCTAACTCCTTTCTCAATTTTGAACCAATCATTGGTTCCATGTCCAGTTCTCACTGTTGCTTCTTGACCCCCATATAGGTTTCTCAAGAGACAAATAAGATGGTCTGGTACTCTCATCTCTTTAAGAACTTGCCACAATTTGTTGTGATCCACATAATCAAAGGCTTTAGCATAGTCTATGAAGCAGAAGTAGATGTTTTTCTGGAACTCCCTAGCTGAATCTCCACGATCCAGCATGTCAGCTTTGGAAGCCATATTAGGCCGGAAGCTTCAATGTTGCCACCTTCTAATGTGTGGGAAAGTAGGAGGGGGGATTAAGGAGAGGGGTTGATAGTAGACATAATAGCATTCTTCCTGTCGCTCAAGGTCAGGGCGATCCAGCATTTGGAGAAGGAGTGGTCAGGGGGCTGGGTCGAGATGGAACGGATGTTGATTGGAGCATGTGATCGACTGGGGAGAAAGGGGATGGTTTTGGGGGTTTTGACTTACTGAGCTTTTCAGATTCAGGTTTTCCCAGATGTGCCAGTTTGCCTATTCTAGTAAAGAGAACTTTGGAAAATGCTTGCTTCCGCGTCTTTACTTGGAGTTGGGGTTTTTATGGAACACTGACACAGCATATGTTGGCAATTTGATCTCTAGTTCCTCTGCCTCTTCGAAATCCTGCCTGTACTGCTGATAGTTCTCGATCCACAGACTGCTAGAGTCTAGCTTGTAGGATTTTGAGCATAACTTTACTAGCATGTGAAATGAGTGCAATGGTGTGGTAGTTTGAAAATTCTTTGGCATTGCTCTTCTTTGGAATTGGAATGTAAACTGACTTTTTCCAATCCTGCGGCCACTGTTAAGTTTTGGTTATCAGGGATGTTAAGCTCATTCTTGTATAGTTCCTCTGTGTAATTTTGCCACCTCTTCTTAATCTCTTCTGCCTCTGTTAGGTCCCTGCCATTTTGGTCCTTTATCATGCCCATCTTTGCATGAAACGTTCCCTTCATATCTCCAATTTTCTTCAAGAGATCTCTGGTCCTCCCGATTCTATTGTTTTCTTCTACTTCTTTGCACCCTTCATTTAAGAAGGCATTCTTATCTCTTCTAGCTATTCTCTGGACTTCTGCATTCAATTGGGTGTATCTTTCTCTTTCTCCCTTGCCTGTCAGGGTTGCAAGTAACACCCCCAATGAATGAAAATTCCAAGGCTTGAGTTTCCTTAAAGTTGCATTTTATTAGAGATGTCATATTGGCACATCTGGAAAAACCCGAATCTGAAAGTTTCCAAGTTTTCCCCACCCAAAGAAACGTTCAAGTCCCTGCCCAACACCCACATGTCCATCACATGGTCCAATCAAATATCATTTCAACTGAAAATGCCTCTCAGTTCCAGCCTTTGAGGTGCAGGGCAAGTTGTCCTTGACTTCTTGAGAAAAGAATGTTATTATTACTATACATCACCCATGTTCCATACAATCCCCCCTCCCAATTTCCCACAGTAGTAAATGTAGCAGGTCTGAAGGCCTAATATAAAACATGGCTTCCAGACTTCCGGGTTGGCTCCGCGGCGCCATGGACGGTCTTTTTAGACTGCCGCCCCCGCGATCTCGTTGAGCCGTTCTGACAGCGCTAATCAGCTGTCAAACGGCTTGAAAATCTCCCCTTTGGGAAAAGAAGGGGAGGAGAGCTGGTGAGTGAGGGTAGAGCTCCCCGAAAACCCCTGGATTAATTCCAGGGGTTCAGAGGGCGAGAGCTCCCCGTTCAGCCTGCTGAAGCTCCGGATCCGGGGGGACTCTGTTTTTTACAGAGCTAGGCGTCGCATCCAATTTCTGCTGTCAAATAGAAGATTAAATGATTTCAAAAAAGCAGGCGGAACGGAAGCAGGAGGACAAGCTTTTTGCAAGTATAATGCTTAACTCCGGGGATACAATGTTTCTAATTGAATTTTCTGAGCTGGAAGTAAAGATGGCATTTTTGTTGTGATTTTTAAAAAGTGAAAGCTAGAAAGGAAAGTGCCTGCTAATAGATTTGTGCTCAGAGACTGGCTTTAAGTTGCTGGATTAGATCTTAAAGAGCTGTTTGGGAAAAGATCATTTCGTTTGGTGATTTATAAAGAAATTGCTGAAAGTTGTTCAAGAGGATGGCTGTGATTTTATGACTTTATGGTTGTGGAAAGAAAGAAAATCTTTTTAAAATAAAATGGCTTCCAAGAAAGGAGATTTTGAAAGTGCTGGAAGCTATTTGGAGGTGTCAGAAAAGATACAGTTGTCTGATTTACAGAACTACAAGGATCCTAATGCAGAATTTACAGAATTTATAAAAGAAGCCATGAATAATCATACTGCAGCTATAAGTAATCAAATAGCAATTCTCAAAGGGATAACAACAGAAATGATGGAGCAGATAAAAGAAAGTACGGAGCATGATGACAATCCAGGAGACATTTTGATTGAAGCAGAGAAGGTGGAACTGGCTGGTTCTCAAGAATCTTCTCAAGAATTTTCAAGCTTATTTTCTGCTCTTTTTGAAAAAATTGACAGAATCTTTCAAAATTATGACTTGGTTTGGAAGAAAGTAGTAAATGATCAGACTTCCGAAGTTTTAGAAGAGGAAGGAGATTTGCCAGTGGTATTTATACATTTAATAGAAAAGAAACAACTGAACTTTTTTTCACAAATTTTGGACAATCTTTGGTTTTACAGACGAAGGAATGAACTGATCTATTTAAGCAAGAAGAGGCGATATGGGGGCTCTAAATCAGAGGAAATTTTCTTAAAAAGGGGACAATCCTTGCAGTTACATCAACCTCAAATTAAAATTAAAAACCTCCTCAAAATAGAAGCAGGAGGGATGTAGAAAGACTGGAAAAAATATAAAAAGAAAGCAAGAATGGAAGATTAACTTTTCTTTTTGGCTTTGCAGTTGTTCTATTAATGGTTAAAAATGATTATGTTTTAGGTTTTATAACTACTGAGGGGGAAAATGTATAAATTTAAATATTGATTTTTAAATATGATGCATTAATGGTTAATTAAAATGATTATGTTTTTTTTAAAAAAAGGTAGAAACTTAAATAATGATAATGGCTAAAAATGATTATGTCTTAGGATTTAAAAATGGGAGGGAGGAAAAAAGACTGAGGGGGTAAATGTACAGATTATGATTAATTAAGGTTTATTTTTTGTTTTAAGATTTTTAAAATATTCGAGAGTAAGAATGTAAGATTAATCTTTTTTGATATTCTAGTTTATGTATTAATGGTTGATTAAAATGCTGATGTTTATGTTTTAAAATTTTAAAAGTTGGAGGGAAACAATGAAGGGGGAAAATGTAGAAATTTAACTATTGAATACTTAAGGTTTATTTTTTGTTATAAGACTTTAAAATATTTGAATTTTGAGAAAAGTAGGAGGGGGAAAAATGTTTATGTAAATGAATTGAATACCTTATTGATATATTAAGAGATTTTTTAAGGTTTGAATGCTTTATATTTGTTAATGGTTTTAAAACTCTTATAGTTATTGGATTATATGCTATTCTGAGTCTATAAAAAGGGAGGTTGATGAAATTGTAAAAGGGGAGTTAAGGGGTCTTGGGAGCTATTAAATCTTGCAGTTAGCTAGTTTATTTTAGCGAATGTTTGGTGAAATCTATGCCCTGTTTTTGTTCTGGGAAGTCGGGGGTGGGGGGTGGTGAGGAGGGGTTGAAGATTGAGTTTAGAGACGGATTATGGATTTAATTTTTTTTTCCTGATGATAGTTTGAATGATTGTTTATATTGTATACTTGTTTGATCATAAAATAAAAACTTTTTTAATAAAAAAAAAAAAGAATAAGAAAATAAAAAAATAAAACATGGCTTCCAGGCCTGACATTGCCTTTCGCTTCCCTTCTTTCTTCAGCCACTTATAAAGCTTCCTCAGAGAACCATTTTGCTTTCTTGAATTTCTTTTTCTTAGGGATGGTTTTAGTTGCTACCTCTTGTACAATGTTGCAAACCTCCGTCCATAGATCCTCAGGCACTCTGTCTATGAGATCTAATTCCTTAAATCTATTTGTCACCTCTACTGTATATTCATCAGGGATATTATTTAGTTCATGCCTGAGTGGCCTAGTGCTTTCCCCTACTTTCTTCAATTTAAGCCTAAATTTTGCAATGAGAAGCTCATGATCTGAGCCACAGTCAACTCCTGGTCTTGTTTTTACTGACTGTAAAGAGCTTCTCCATCTTTGGCTGCAGAGCACACAGTCAATCTGATTTCTGTGTTGACTGTCTGGTGATGTCCATGTGTAGAGTCATCTCTTGAGTTGTTGGAAAGGAGCATTTGCTATGGCCATCCTATTCTCTTGACAAAATTCTATCAGCCTGTGCCCTGCTTCATTTTGTACTCCAAGGCCAAACTTGCCTGTTATTCCAGTTATCTTTTGGTTTCCTACTTTTGGTGTTAATTCTATTAGGTGCTGTAGGGTTTCATAGAACTGGTCAACTTCATCCTCTTCAACACAGTGTTTGGGGCATAGACTTGGACTACTGTGATGTTGAATGCTTTACCTTGGATTCGAACTGAGATCATTCTGTCATTTTGGACATTGTATTCCAGTATTGGTTTTCCTACTCTTTTATTGACTATGAAGGCTACTCCATTTCTTCTGAGGGATTCTTGCCCACAGTAGTATACCTGATGGTCATCTGAATTAAATTCACCCATTCCTATCCATTTTACTTTGCTGATTCCTAAGATGTCTATGTTCAGTCTTGTCATCTCTTGTTTGACCATGTCCAGCTTTTCTTGATTCATGGATCTTACATTCCAGGTCCCTATGGAGAAAAAATCTTTTCAGCATCAGACTTTTCTTTCACTACCAGATACATCCACAGCTGAGCATCCTTTTGGCTTTGGCAAAGTCCCTTCATTCTTTCTGACGCTACTAGTACCAGCCCTCTGCTCTTCCCCAGTAGCGTATTGGACACCTTCCAACCTGAGGGGCTCATCTTCCAGCATCATATCTTTTTGCCTTTTGGTACGACTGTCCATGGGGTTTTCATGGCAAAGATACTGAAGAGGGTTGCCATTTCCTTCTCCAGTGGATCATGTTTTGTCAGAGCTCTCTACTATGACCTGTCCATCTTGGGTGGCCCTGAATGACAAGGCTGTAATCCATAAAGAAAGCCATAACCGTAGCGCTAACTAAATAATCCTATTTCTAAACGTCTCTTTTATTTCAGATTTTTGCCTATTTGAGGAATGTGCAGTTCAACAACAGTGCTGGAGATGAAGTCTCCTTTTCAGAAGATAGACTGGGATCTGCTCGTTATGATCTTTTAAATTGGGTTCTCCTCCCAAATCGATCCTTTGTTCCCATAAAAGTTGGGCAAGTAAATCCTGAGGCTCCCCCAGGCCAAGATTTCACCATTAACTCTGATGGAATCATCTGGGCCAGAAAGGTGAGCTGCAAGGAAATGTTGTAAGTTCAGGGAAAGATTCATTCTCTTCCTGAGATGCAAAACGTCTTTCTAATGTGAAAAGTAATCAATTGAATCAGAAATTATGGCATTTGGTGAAAAATCTGCTTTGCACATAACACCTTTGAGGTCTGATTTATGTCATTCCACAAAGAATTAGGCTTGGGAATGACTTCTGCTTGAAACACAGGATGCAATTAAAAGAAAGCGATTTCCACAACCACTTCCTCTCAGTTGTATCCTCACAGTTCTTTCTTTTAGAAATTCGGTTGTCCCATCACAAGCCTTCCTCTACAGGCTGAGACTCCAGTTTCAATCTCCCAGATCCATGGGTGTGTCAAGAATGCCACTGGCCTGAATCCCTCAGGACTATTCTTGATTTCTGATAGACAGTGGCAATACGTTTCTTTAGAAGAGAATCTGAACACAGAAGAAGGAATAAGGGAGGGAAATAGGAATGGGGGAAAAGAATGAATGCAGCAGGTTCATTGCTTAGGCCATCTCAAGTATTTCTTTTTTCTCTTTCAGAAGGTGCCCTTTGCCAGGTGTGGCAGGAAGAGGTGCCATGCAGGAGAGAGGAGAAGAGTTCCAGAGGGCCAGCAAGTCTGCTGCTACCAGTGTGACCCTTGTCCAGAAGGGACCATTTCTAACAAGACAGGTAAACAAGACTTAAAATGTCAATCTTCCAGGATGAAAGAAGACATTCATTAAGTCATTTTTCTCATCTTAAGAAGATTGACATGAAACAATATTTTTCAGGAAAACCTTTCAGTTTACAGATCTAAACTGCCCTGGCCACAGAGACACTTTTCCCGATCCTCAGCAGTTCTGTGCAGGATAGCTTTAGGGCAGAATTTATGAATCTCCAACTTGGATGTCCACTGCTACTCTAACATCCAATTGAAAAAAACCACCTTCCAATCTTTCCTGGGGAAGTGGGGTGTGTGATCCAAGCTTTAAGTTTATTATTTATAATATGCTCCTTCCGTGAGCACTATCAACCTCTGAGGAAATAGACCTGCCAGGGAAAGAGGACATTCATCTATCTATGACTCTTTGATAGAGCAGGAGGGAACAAAAAACATCTGAATGAACAGATTTGAAGTAGAAAGCAGAGAGATTAAGGCAGGGATAATGTACACAGAAACAAAACAGCAGCCTTTCTGGATAACAGATATATCACTCTTCTTTGTGTTCCATTATAAAATGGTGGAAAAAACAGGTAGCAATCTCAGATTAAAAGCCTCATTACTCATGGAAGTGCTCAGTGAATGGATAGCTGGAACTGAATAAATACTTGTCTCTGGTATGTGGGTTTAGTCCAGCTGCTCCTGTATTTCCAGTGGAACTGGGTTGGTCTTTTTGCCCCTGAAGATGACAGGGGAGAACGTTTCATCTCAACTCTGACGCCAATGCTCCAGGAGAAGGAGATCTGCCTGGCCTTCACTCTAATGCTGGAATTGAGTGATTTTAAAACCACTCTGAATAAATTAATTTTCAATTTCCCTACTTTGTCTAAAACAGAAGTGTTTATTATGTTTTCAGACTCAGCTGTTACTCTCGGTGTAGCAGTGGCAATATATTATTTTGAAAAATTTGAAAAGGTATCAATAAGGAAAGTTTGTATCCTCACTGCCCATTGGAAAATTGGTCAGAAAGAATCAGAACAAACAGTGCGATATATAAAGTTTTTTCACGGGGCCTTGCATTTCAGGGACCACTCCGGGGATGTCTCTGAATTCAGCCACTTCTTCTTGTCCTTAGACCCCTTGAACCCCCAAGGAGATGTCTTTCTCCCTCCATGGTGGGAATTTGTCTTTGGCTGCAAGATCCATAATTCAGGAAAGATCCCTCCAAAGGGAAAAAAACAATGTACAGGAAAGGAGAATGTGCAGAATCTGCCCAATTACACTTTTGAAAAAAGAATGACAGGTGAAAGTTACAATATCTACAATGCCATTTATGCTTTGGCACACGCTTTACATGCAATGTATGGATCAAGAGTTGGACCATCCATGATGAGGCTTGGAAAGAGGATTTCAGATGTCCAGTCATGGCAGGTAATTTCTATGGCTTTTGACTCAGTCCACAGACACTTAAATTGGAAGCTCCCCATATGAATTTCTTCAGTTAGTGATTCAATGTCTGCGTACTCCCATACCAATTCATCTGAGGCCCTGCCTTTTTTTTTAGTTTACCATTTATTATGCTACTCAGCTCACTGTGTGAAAACAGCTTCTGATTAATCATGGATGGAAACTAACCAAGGACAGAAGCAACCTAGAACTAAGGAGAAATTTCTTAACGATCAGAGGGTCTGTGGCTTGAGCAGGGGGTTGGACTAGAAGACCCTTCCAATACTGTGATTCTGTTTCTATGACAACCACAGCACAGAACAAGATTCAAAGTGGTCCTAATGGGTTCCTGGTCTGAAATTCATCAGAATTTCCTGCATCAAAGGCTAAAATGTTGGACCTCTCTGAATAGTGAAGTGCCCAACCAGGTCAGATGCTTCCTTCCACATGGCTCAGTAGATCAAACCTGGTTCCTGCCTTCTGCTGCCTTTGACAATGAGCTAGAGAAAATCAGTGGAATTTTCCATGGTTCTGATAGAAATAACTTATTCATGTCAAACATTCATTTATCAGTTAACAAGACCTTGGCCCAAAGAAACTATCTGAAAGTGCATGTAGCCAAGTTTCAAAAGAGGAAAATCCTAATATTAAATTTAGATTGTGGAACTAAAATTCTTGTGTTTTGATCAAATTGGAGTTAGAAACCATGCCCAGTGATAAAGAGAAAACATTTAGTTTCACAGTTAAATACATCTGATTCCTCAGATCGCCATCAAGAAACGGAAGTAACTTCTCAAATATAAACCATCTTCTCAAGATGGCAATCATGTTGTGATAGAAGCCACAATGTCTCATTTGTAGCTCTAGCCCTAATACTCCAATTTCTGAAGGTCTCCTTTCTTTCAGATTCTTCCTTATTTGAGGAATGTGCAATTCAACAACAGTGCTGGAGATGAAGTCTCCTTCTCAGAAGATGGACTGGGATCTGCTCGTTATGATCTTCTCAACTGGGTTCTCTTCCGCAATCGATCCTTTGCCCCTGTGAAAGTTGGGCAAGTAAATCTTGAGGGTTCCCCAGGCCAAGATTTCACCATTAACTCTGATGGAATCATCTGGGCCACAATGGTGAGCTGCAAAGAAAGGCTGTAAGTTCAGGGAAAGATTCATTCTCTTCTTGAGATGCAGAACATCTTTCTGACATGAAAAATAATCAATTGAGACAGAAATTATGGCAGTCACTTGGTGAAAAATCTGCTTTGCATGTAGCAGCTGATTTATGGCATTCTGCAAAGGGTTAGGCTTGGGACCAATATCTGCTTGAAACACAGGATGCAATTACAGCAAGCAACAGTGATTTCCATGGACCATTTCCACTCAGTTGTATCCTCATGGTTCTTTCTTTTGGAAATTCTCTAGTCCCATCAAAAGACTTCCTCTGCAGGCTGAGATTCCAGATCCAATTTCACACATTCATGGGGGTGTCAGGAATGCCTCTGGCCTGAATACCTCAGGATTGTTCTTGATTTTTGATAGACAAGGGCTAACTATTTCTTTAGAAGAGAATCTGAACATAGAAGTAGGAATAAGGAAGGGAAATAGGAATAGGGAAAATATTATTATTATTATTATTATTATTATTATTATTATTATTATTATTATTATTATTATTATTATTATTTTATTTCTATACTGCCCCTCTCCCGAAGGACTCGGGGCGGTGTACAGCCTATTAAAACAAAAAATATACAAATATCAAAATTTAAAATTATTAAAAATATTACACAATTTCAGCCTGGATTAAAACCCCCAATTTAAAACTCCCAATTTAAAATAATTACATAGTTAGCCCTGCCTGGCGAAACAGTCGGGTCTTAAGGGCACAGCGAAACACACGGAGGTCGGAGATCTTGTGTATTTCCGGGGGCAGTTCATTCCAAAGGGCAGGAGCTCCCACAGAGAAGGCTCTCCCCCTGGGTGTCACCGGCCGACATTGCTTGGCCGATGGCACCCTGAGGAGTCCCTCTCTGTGTGCGTGGACTGGCCGGTGGGAGGCTATTGGTGGCAGAAGTCGCTCTCGCAAGTATCCGGGTCCTAAGCCATGGAGCGCTTTAAAGGTGGTAACCAACACCTTGAATCACACCTGGAAGACCACTGGGAGCCAGTCTAGCTCGCGCAGGAGAGGTGTCACATGGGCGCAACGAGTCGCACCCATTATCACCCGCGCGGCCGCATTCTGGACCAGTTGGAGCCTCCGAGTGCTCTTCAAGGGGAGCCCCATGTAGAGAGCATTGCAGTAGTCCAGACAGGATGGGACAAGGGCATGAGTGACCGTGCGCAAGGCGTCCTGATCCAGAAAGGGCCGCAACTGGCATACCAGGCAAACCTGATAAAAAGCCCCCCTGGCCACGGCCGTCATGTGCTCAAAGAATGAATGCAGCAGGTTCATTGCTTAGGTCATCTCAAGTATTTCTCTTTTCTCTTTCAGAAGGTGCCCTTTGCCAGGTGTGGCATGAAGAGGTGCCAGGCAGGAGAGAGGAGAAGAGTTCCAGAGGGCAAGCAGGTTTGCTGCTACCAGTGTGACCCTTGTCCAGAAGGGACCTTTTCTAACAAGACAGGTAGAGCAGACTTCAAATGTTCATCTTCCAGGATCAAAGAAGACATTATTTAAGTCATTTTTATTATTGTTGTCTTTTTTGATAAGAGTGACATGAAATCATATCTTTCAGCAAAACATTTCAGTTTACAGATCTAAACTGCTCTGGCCACAGAGGCCACCTTTCCCGATCCTCAGCAATTCCAGGCAGGATATCTTTAGGGCAAAATTTATGAATGTCCAATTTGCATTTCCACTTCTACTCTAACATCTAATTGCAAAAACCGCCTTTCAATCTATCCTGAGGAAGTGGGCTATGCGGTCCAAGCTTTAATCTTTATTATTCAGAATATGCTCCTTCCATCAGCATTATTAATCTCTGAGGAAATCGGCCTGCCAGGGAAAGAGGACATTCATCTATCTATGTCTCTTTAATAGAGCAGGAGGGAGGTAAATAACGTCTGAATGAACAGATTTGAGATACAAAGCAGAAAGGTTAAGGAAGAGATCACACACACACACACACACACACACACACACACACACACACAAAACACAGCAACATTCCTGGAGAACAGATCTATCAGTCTTCTGTGGGTCCCATTATAAAATAGGAAAAAAACCAGGCAGGAATTTCAGACTGAAAGCCACAATATTCATGAAGTGCACAGTGAATGGACAGCTGGAACTGAATAAATCCTTGTCTCTGGCTAATCTATCCCTAGGACTTCTTAAATGAAGGATGATTTGCTCTTTTTGATGCCCCATAAATGGCACTTTGGGTTCTTTCATCAGTCCCCTTGTGGGTAAGCAATAGCAGAAAGGCAACACACGTATCTCTTATGCAGGTGTTGTGGCCCATCAGCAGCCTGTGCAGCTTGTAGCTGATTCAGACAGCTAGGAGGCTGGTGTGGTGCTGCGCCAGCAGCCTGGGCAGCTGGCGCTCAAGTCAGACAATGAGGAGGCTGGAGAAGATGTAGTGCCAGAGGCAGGAATTCAGCCAGGGCCTTCAGAATTTCCGGAAGCTCCCTTAAGTGAAGAGGAAGAAGAGGAGGAGCCTCTTATCGATGCACCCGCGTGCAGAGCTGCCAAAAGGCAGGAGTGGCTCCTCAGGAGGAAGTCTCCTCGAGAGTAAGACTTTTGGCTAATTGGACACTCCCTTAGCCTATTTAAGGAGGAACACTGACTGAAGCAATTTGCAGGGAACAACTTCATTCACATACCTTCGTGTCTTGTCTTGCTTATCTTATCAGCTTCCTGCAAATTGCTTCTGGGCATTCTGCCAACCACATTAAGCTTTCAGTATTATTCTTTGAATTCTTGGCATCTGTTAATGCAGTTAATTAACAGCCGTTGTTGTAAAAAACTGGTTTATTTAGTAAACTAAGGTTTGAACGGACTTTGTGTGTGCTGCGTTCTTTGGGGTCCGTAGCTGGGGCAGAACAGCGGGAGAGATAATGCCCTTGAAATTCTTAAACTAAGACTCTTGATTTCAGATGCAGCTCACTGTGAACCATGCCCAGAAGACCAATATCCCAACAAGTACAAGGACCAATGCATTGCCAAGAAGATCCACTTCCTTTCCTATCAGGACACCCTGGGATACATTTTAGTTTTTCTTGCTCTTTTTCTCTCAGTGATCACTTCTGCAGTCCTGGTGATTTTCTATAAACATCATGACACACCAATAGTCAAGGCCAACAACCGAGATCTCACCTACATCCTACTGGTCTCCCTCCTGCTCTGCTTCCTCTGCTCCTTCCTCTTCATTGGTCAACCTAGGAAGATCACCTGTCTCTTCCAACAATCTGCCTTTGCCATCCTCTTTTCCCTGGCAGTTTCCTCTGTGTTGGCAAAAACTGTCATGGTGGTTCTGGCCTTCATGGCCACCAAGCCAGGGAACAAGACAAGGAAACTCTTAGGAAAACCATTGACCAACTCCATTGTCCTAGCCTGTCCCCTGATCCAAGCAGTCCTTTGCGTCACCTGGCTGGGAACCTCTCCCCCATTTCTTAACTTGGACTTCCACTCCTTGTTTGGAGAGACCATCTTGGAATGTAAGCAAGGCTCAACTGTAATGTTTTATGGTGTCCTCTCTTACCTAGGAGTTTTGGCCCTTGTCAGTTTCACAGTGGCATTTCTAGCTAGGAAATTGCCTGATAGTTTTAATGAAGCCAAGTTCATTACTTTTAGCATGCTGGTCTTTTGCAGTGTTTGGATTTCCTTCCTCCCTACCTATCTGAGCTCCAAAGGGAAGTCCATGGTGGCTGTGGAGATCTTCTCCATCTTGGCCTCTGGAGCTACTGTCTTGGTTTGTATCTTTTTTCCCAAATGCTACATTATTCTACTGAGGCCCGATCTGAATTGCAGAGAAAATATACTAAGAAACTAACTAATGCAAGGATTGGCCTCATTTATATTTGTCTTTGTGGCATGTTTAGAATGTAATAGCTTTCTAATAAATGATGACGTGAAGGATAAATTTGTCCATAAAATAATTCCTTATCAAGTTCTGTGACTGCTTACAATATTCCTGTGGTCAGTCTTTTGTTTGCCATGTTTTCAAAGTGTCTTTAGTGAGATCCAGTGCCCTGTATGGAAGGAATACTTCTCGTTAAAGATGTGTTCATTATTTTGGATATTTCTAAGTTTATATGGCAAAGGAAAAAACCAAGAATCTGATACAAACTACTGCAAGATGCTAAGGAAAAAAGGAGGTTGGGTTTTCCAGACCTGAAATTGTATTTTGAGGCATGTTGTCTGGCCTGGTTAAAAGAGTGGGTGAACCTCCAGAATAAGAGGCTACTTGAATTAGAGGGCCACGAATTAAGGTTTGGCTATTTATGGTATGATAAAGTTAAAGTTAATGTTGAGTTTAATAATTATTTGCTAGATGTGCCATACTAAGAGTTTGGAATAAATATAAAACAAGGTTCTGTACGAAGTTGCCTCATTGTATGTCCCCCCCAAGAAGCTTTTTTAAGAAAAGAAATTGTAGTGAAGCCAGACTGCTGGACATATGGTAAAATATTATCTTTCAACTCTGGTGAAGCTACATTAAAGTTGAGGGAAGAACTTGAATTAGAAGGGTATGTTTGCCATTGATCTGTCCCCGTCCCCACACACACACACACAGCCAGCCGAGGGTTAAGGAAACACTTTGGAACGCACCCCGTTCTTATCTCCGACTTGGCAGCGATAGACACACCGTCTGCCAAGGGACTTTATTTGCACAAACAGACAGATTAAATACGAACGTTCAAGAAAGTCCAAACAGAAATAATATTCCTCCCAGCAGTTCCGGACGAGGCTTTAGTGACTCCAAGATTTTGCTTTGTTCGTCACAAAAGATCCTTGACCACCACTCTCTATTATATAGTCTCTGGGGTGTGGTCTCTGGGGTGTGGTCCAGTGACTCAGTGCTAATCCCTAGCACGCCTCCTAAACTGCTGCAAACGTTTATCACGCCTTCGGAGGCGTGCGTCCAGGAATGATGTCTCATTATCACTTTGACTGGAATCAGCTGTCTCCTCTCCCTCGACCGGCACTTGAGACAATGCCAGAGGGGAGGGGCCTGGAGAGGGAGGCCTGGCTGACTCCTCTTCCTCATGCTCGGAGCTTTCTTCCTCCGATGGGACAGGCTCAGAGGGCGGGGCCACAACACTATCCCCCACCGCAGGGCCCTTCCCCCGGGTCTGACGGTCGGGATGGGGTCGGGACGGGAACTGTTCGTGGAAAGCCCGCACCAGGTCAGGGGCCTGAACGGCAGACGCGTCCACCCAGGTGAAATCCTCGGGCCCGTACCCCTTCCAGGCGATGAGGTATTGGAAGCGCCCCTTAAGCCAATGGGAGTCCCGGATACTGTCCACCTCGTATGTCGAGGCGTCGTCCTCGTCGGCTGCGGCTGGGGGGGCAGGCGTCGGTGGACGGCAGAGATGGCTCGCGGGGGCCTCAGGGACCAGGAGGGACTGATGAAAAACAGGGTGGAGCCGCATGGAGCGGGGTAGAGTCAATCGGTAGGCCACCGGATTGATGACCGCCTCGATAGGGAAGGGACCGATAAAGCGGTGGGCCAGTTTCCTCACCGGCCGGTCCGTGGGGAGGTGTTTCGTGGACAACCACACCCGATCTCCTACTTCCAGCGGTGGTGTCGCCCGGCGGGCGCGATCGGCGAACCGTTTATAATCCTCTTTCGCCCGGATCAGCTGCCGCCGCACCAGTTGCTGCACCGCCTGCAGCTCTGAGAGGAAGTCCCGGGTCTCGGGAACAGGGGAATCCATGATGGTCAACGGGAAAAGCCGTGGATGGTATCCGACATTGGCATGGAACGGGGTCATCTGGGTGGAGGTGTGTTGGGAGTTATTAAAAGCGAACTCCGCCAGGGGAAGGTACTCGGCCCAGTTGTCCTGCTGCTGGTTGACAAAACAGCGGAGGTACTGCTCCAGTATGCCGATGACCTTCTCCGTGCCCCCGTCAGTCTCCGGATGATGTGACGACGACAGGCACACCTGCACCTCCAGCGCAGCCATCAGTCTTTTCCAGAAGCGGGCCGTGAACTGGGCCCCGCGGTCCGAAACCACCCGGTCCGGCAGGCCGTGGAGGCGGAAGATATGTTGCAGGAACAAGCGAGCCGTGGTGCAGGCCGAGGGCAGGCTGCGGCACGGGATGAAATGTGCCATCTTCGTGAGCGCATCCACCACCACGAGGACGGTCGTGTACGTAGCGGACAGGGGCAGGTCTGTCAGGAAGTCCATGGAGATGGCTCCCCACGGTCTCTCCGGTGTCGGCAGCGGCTGGAGGAGTCCGGGAGGGGGACCGGACGCGGCTTTGGCCTGTCGGCACGTCACACAGGACGTCACGTAGGCGTGCACGTCGTGCCGTACCCGAGGCCACCAAAAAGTCCGCGTCACCAAGTTCAAAGTCTTAAAGAAGCCGAAGTGCCCCGCCGCGGGGTTGTCATGGCACTGGTTCATGACGAGGGCTCGGAGCGGACTCGTGGGCACGTACAGCCGACCCCGGTGTCTGAGCAAGCCCTCCTCCACGGTCCATGGGGACGCGGGACCGACGTCCGCTCTCCGCTGCTGCGACCAGTCATCCTGTCGCTGCGCTTCCAGCACCTGAGCCCGCAGGTCCACCGGTTCCTGGACCGCGGCCAAGGAGTCTGCTGGCAGCACCGTCCGGGGGGGAAGGGAGTCCTTGGGGCAAAAGTATTCCGGCTTACGGGATAGCGCGTCCGCCCTCTGGTTGAGGTTGCTCGGAATGTATGTGACGTGGAAGTTGAACCGGGCGAAAAACAACGACCACCGGATCTGCCGCTGGTTCAACTTCCTGGCCGTGGTGAGGTGCTCCAGTTCCGATGGTCCGTCCGCACCTCCACCTGGTGCATCTCGTCGGAAAGGCCGTCCTGGAAAGCGTCCATCAGCGCCACCTCATTCCAAGCCGAATCCTGGCCTAGCAGTCGGAACTCTGCAATATAGTCCTGCAGGGGGCGCTTGCCTTGGCGGAGGTCCTTGATGCGCCTCGCTGCCGTCTGCACCCGGAGGGGGTCCTCAAACATGGTGCGCAGGTGTTGTAAAAAGCCCTGAAAGTCCAGGAGCAAGGGGCTATCTTGCAACAACAGGGGCGTGGCCCATCGGGCGGCAGTGCCAGAGAGGGAGCTGATAACAAATGCCACCCGAGCCCGGTCATCCGGAAAATCCTCCGGCCTCATCGCCATAAACAGTTGGCATTGTCCCAAGAAGGCCGGAAACATCTCCTGCTGCCCAGAAAACCTATCTGGCACGTTCACTGGGCATCTCGGACGGGGAGGGGGAGGAGGTGGAGCTGCAGGAGCATTTCCCAAAGCAAGTTGGGCAGTTAGCTGTGCTACTTGCTGTTGCAGAAGCTGATTGGCCTCCAGCATCTGCTGTATCTGCTGCTGCAGCTGTTGGTCCATCGTGGGTTAACGATGGAGTATGGGGTGACGAACAAGATGATCTGTCCCCGTCCCCACACACACACACACAGCCAGCCGAGGGTTAAGGAAACACTTTGGAACGCACCCAGTTCTTATCTCCGACTTGGCAGCGATAGACACACCGTCTGCCAAGGGACTTTATTTGCACAAACAGACAGATTAAATACGAACGTTCAAGAAAGTCCAAACAGAAATAATATTCCTCCCAGCAGTTCCGGACGAGGCTTTAGTGACTCCAAGATTTTGCTTTGTTCGTCACAAAAGATCCTTGACCACCACTCTCTATTATATAGTCTCTGGGGTGTGGTCTCTGGGGTGTGGTCCAGTGACTCAGTGCTAATCCCTAGCACGCCTCCTAAACTGCTGCAAACGTTTATCACGCCTTCGGAGGCGTGCGTCCAGGAATGATGTCTCATTATCACTTTGACTGGAATCAGCTGTCTCCTCTCCCTCGACCGGCACTTGAGACAATGCCAGAGGGGAGGGGCCTGGAGAGGGAGGCCTGGCTGACTCCTCTTCCTCATGCTCGGAGCTTTCTTCCTCCGATGGGACAGGCTCAGAGGGCGGGGCCACAACAGCCATTGGTTTACGTATCAACAACTGAAAGAACGGTTTAAATCAAATAAAAAGAGTTGTGGATTTGATTTTGATAAGAATGAATTGGAAATATTACTAGTGGTAGTGATACTATTGCTAAGATTTATAAAATGTTATTGAAATTGAATTTGGAAAGTGAACATGTAAAACATTGTATGATTCACTTGTTAAGTAATTTTGGATATAATGTGATGCTTGAACAATGGGAAAATATGTGGATGGAAGGTTTAAAATTTACACTAAACTATAATTTAAAAGAAAAATTTCATAAGATGATGTATTGCTGGCATTTAGCACTGGAAAAGTTATCCAGAATGTATAAAAGTATTTCAAATGAATGTTGGAAGTGTAAAAGCAAAGGAACCTTTTCCCATTTATGGTGGACATGTGATAAAGCCAAGAAATTTTGGAGTAAGATTCGTATTATAATACAGAATATTCTTCAAATGAAAATAAAAAGGAAACCGGAAACTTTTCTTTTGGGTTTAATGGAAAAAGACTTGGAGAAAATTTTTTATCTTATACATGTTGACAGCAGCAAGACTATTATATGCACAAAAATGGAAGGAACCTTAGATTCCCACTATGGATGAATGGCTACAGAAGCTGATGGAGTTGGCAGAAGTGGCAAAATTGATCGTTTTGGTTAAAGGAAAGAATATAAGTACCTTTATTTCCACATGGAGACCGCTTCTGAACTTTGTGCTTGTGGTGGAGAAAATTGGGTTTTGCTGATTTACTTCAACAGAGGGAGTCGGAAGTCAATGTTTCTTCTTTTCTTTTCCCAATTTCTTCTCACTTTCCCCTCCCTGTTTCCCCCCTCACACATACTGTGTCTTCCTATTTACTTTTATATTTTATCTTATAACCTAATAAAAAATGTTAAACTGGAAAAAAGATGTGTTTATTATTTCAAGGAGGAAACTTTCTTATTTTGTTCCTTAGTTTATGTAGTGTATTTTTAAGGTAGTGTTTCAAAGGTTTGGGTTCAATATCAGTGTTTCTAAAGATATAGGCTGTTTCCTTAGATGTTTGAGGCTTTATAAAACTTCCCTACCACTACTCAATTGTTTTTGAAATAGCAGAGTTTAAATCTTCCTCACATCCAGATCTGCAGTACTGCCTCATCAATGTTGGGCAGAATTTCCCTGAGAGGAATGAGCAAAGAATGTCATAATTGTATGGAGTAGGTTAGTCACCTCTTGTGACATTTCATCTTGTGGACTTCCCTGGTAAACTACGCTGTGTGCACAGAAGGTCTCCACAGGAATCATTCTATCCATGCCCAACATCACAATCCAATTTCTTTAATGAGGACAAGTTCCCAGTAATGTCATTCAAGGTGTGCCAAGATATTTATTTATTTATTTATTTATTTATTATTCAAATTTCTATACCGCCCTTCTCCTTTCGGACTCAGGGCGGTGAACAGCCAAAATAAAAACATTTATACATAAATACGATTAAAAATAGATTTAAAATAATTAAATTTGGCCCATAGTTTAAAATTTATCAATTTAAAATCCATATCAAAATTTAAAACCAACCATAAAATCATAAAATCAAGAGAGACCGGCTAACTGAAAGAGATGAGTTTTTAGGGCCCGACGAAAGGTCCGGAGGTCGGAGATCACTCGTATCTCTGGGGGTAGATTGTTCCAAAGGGTAGGTGCCACCACAGAGAAGGCTCTCCTCCTGGGGGTCGCCAGCCGGCATTGTCTAGCCGATGGCACCCTGAGGAGGCCCTCTCTGTGGGAGCGAACTGGCCGGTGGGAGGCTATTGGTGGCAGAAGGCGGTCCTGTAAGTACCCTGGCCCTAAGCCATGGAGCGCTTTAAAGGTGATCACCAACACCTTGAAGCGCACCCGGAAGTCCACCGGAAGCCAATGCAGCTCGCGCAGGAGAGGAGTCACATGGGAGCGCCCAGTCGCTCCCATAATCCCCCGTGCGGCCACATTCTGCACCAGTTGGAGCCTCCGGGTGTACCCCAAGGGGAGCCCCATGTAGAGAGCGTTACAATAGTCCAGACGAGAAGTGACGAGTGCTTGAGTGACTGTGCGTAGGGAGTCCCGATCCAGAAAGGGGCGCAACTGGCGTATCAGGCGAACCTGATAAAAAGCCCCCCTGGCCACGGCCGTCATATGCCCTTCTAAGGACAGCCGTGCATCCAGGAGGACACCCAAGTTGCAGGCCCTTTCCGTGGGGGCCAATGATTCACCCCCAATAACCAGCGATGGTGTCAGCTGGCTATCCCGGGACGCCGGCAGCCACAGCCACTCAGTCTTGGAAGGGTTGAGTCGAAGCCCATCCAGACCCGCACGGCCTCCAGCCACAGGAGATGGCTCTGAAATACTTTAAAGAAGAGTTGTTGTTCCAGTTGCAGCTTGGTGTGACTTCTGCCCAATAATCCAGTACCCTAAACAAAGAGAACAACGTTCCCAAGAAGCTGTACTTCTTGTCTATCAATGGACCCTGGGATACAATTTTGTATCTCTTGTCTCTGTATCTCATCTGCAGTCCTGATCATCTTCTTTAAAGTCTGCCAAGGCCTATAAGAGGCCTAAATCAGATGGAAACCAGAGTTGATGTAGAAGATGACAAGGCTGAGCCTGACGGAGAGGTCAAATGCTCCATTCACCTCAAGTCTCCAAGAGGTCTAAGTCCAACCCAAATGTTGATTCTTATTTAGCGGCAAATTTGCTTTCACCATTTGTAGATTGGATTCATGTGGAGACCATTAGCATACAATAACCTTTGTTCATTTGGGTCACCTGGACTCTTGATTTCCTGCAGTTGATGACATTAAATACTACCAAGAGGTCATGTTGAGCCAGAATGGATGCACTGACCTCATGCTGCTCCTTCCAAAGTTCATCTAAATGTGCAACCAATGCCATTTCCTTCCCACACCCAATCCTGCATCTTAACAGAAATGAGAATTCATCTATGGTCCATCAAAAGTATCTGAATATGATGTGGTCCAGCAATTGTTTCTTGAGTAGGAGTCAAACTGAGTCCTCCTTCAGAGGTAGGGGAACAACCCCGTCTCTCAAGGATGAATTCATGCTGACTGCATCTCAACTGTTTGGTCCCAATAATGAAGATGTTCTGCCTCCACTGTTCCACCACTCTTGCCTCCATCATCTCTGTTGCTCTGGTGGACATTCAGACTCTCCACAGTTCAATTCTATTCTGTTTAACAAACTGAAGCTGTAGGAGGAGTGACAGAACCTGGGAATGGAGTCAAAAGAGGAATCAGCCTAAACTCTATATGTAGCCATAAATGGACTAAATCAAATCCCTCTTGAATTCTATTGACCCTTATCTAATACCAAGATAGTACTAACCATTACTTTATTGGCTTTCTATGGATAAGCACAACTAGTACTAAATCAGTCTAATTGGAACTTCATGGGTGGTCTCAATGTTTTGCACCTGACACAACATTTACAAAGACTTTTCTTGAGGTAGACACCATACTGCTCCTTGAGCAGAAATTAATAGTCCACAAAAAATCCATATTGTACAAGAATCCTAAGAAGGACAGTGAACTGTCATGCAGAATCAAAGATGAAAATTTCCACTTCTGGGAGGCCCAATCATCCACACCTGCTTGGTCTTAATATAATCTTGCAATTCTGAAAATGCTTTCCTGGTCTTCATGTTAAAGCAGAATAACAGAGTTGGAAGGGACCTGGGAGGTCTTCTAGTCCAACCCCCTGCTGAAGCAGGAGACCCCATACCATGTTAGATAAATGGTTGTCCAGTCCCTTCTTAAATGTCTCCAGTGTTGGAGCACCCACAATTTCTGGAGCCAATTAATCCACTGATTAATTGTTGTCACTGCCAGGAAATTTATCCTTTGTTCTAGTTGAATCACTCCTTGATAAGGTTCCATCCATGACTTCTTGTCCTGCCTTCAGGTGCTTTGGAGAATAGGTTGACCCCCTTTTCTCTGTGACAGCGCCTCAAATTTTTAAGCCTCCTATTATGTCAACCCTAGTCCTTCTCTCTTAGACTAGACATAAAACAGTTCATTGTAGGTTTCAGCCTCCCGCTGCCTAATTTTCTTTCTTGCTTTTCTCTACACTCTTTCTCAACATCTTTTTTATATTGTAGCGACCAAAACTGGATGCAATATTTCAACTCTGATCTTCCCAAGGTATTATAAAGTGCTACTAACACGTCACATGATCTTGATTCTATCCCTCTGTTAATGCAGCCTAGGATTTAAGCCATGACTGTTCCTCCCCATCCAACAGACATCATGCACAAGGGCAAAACCTTGACAGCACTGCTTGGTCAGTCCATGAATATACAACTAAACACCATCAGTATACAAACGATCCCTGATCCTGACTGAGAAGGCCTTATTGATGCACCCTGAAGGTCAATGGATTTGGCTCAATCTCATTCCTGCAACCAACACTGAATGGAACCACCTTCAGATGAAAGAGAGGCTCACATAACACTGTATACCCATTCTTTGTTATCCCATTTGTTTCTAATTTCATCCCCTGCCATGTGGTTATTAAAAAGCTGGTTATTCCATCCAAGCATTGGCAGGACTGCTCACCACTACAAGGCTGCAACTGATTCTCATGTGCCACCAAACAACATTAGCACTCATACTAGCTGACCAACTATGGCACAGGCCAAATTCTTCCTTGTATACATGAGGTCAGTTTCATGGAGGTCAAATTCACAACTCCATCTGCTCTGTACATTACAAGAAACACAAACATGTTTTTCCATTCTGGTGTATGAGAAGCTATTGCTACCTGGGTAGAACAATTGCTTTTCCTTGCAATTATCAGAAGTACAGTAATTCATAGTGTATCCCCTGTGGATTTCCAGACACAAAGATCTTCCAGGATGAAACTTGCTTTAAAAATTATCTCTGAGTTCACCAGATGGGGGACAGAACGTGTCACCTTAGGCTGCCTTACAAAGAGCTCACTCCTGGGTTTGAAGAGACTCCCATGCCTTTGTTTCCTCTATGGCCACAGCCCAAACACAGGTAAGAGGAAGCATTATTGATATAAATTTGTCCTGGTGCCATCCAGGTGGCACAAGTGGAGTCTGATCTGCTAAAGTTCCATTGAGATTTCAGAAGCAACTTTAAAATCAGTTTCTGCATAAACCTTGATTTCTGTTCTAGGAGGGGAGGTGATAAGAATGACCGGGCAGGAGTCATGCTATTGCTGATGTTTCTGATGCTCTTCTGGCTCCTGGCTCCAACCACAGCGAAGAGGCAACAAACCATGTTTGTGCTCATAGGAGATATTGACTTCAAGGAGAGCTACTATAGGCCTGGTGATCTCATTATTGGTGGGAATTTGCCCTTGGGAATCACTTCAGGGTTATCTTTCTTTGACTTTAATAGAGGGATATTTCATTTCCAACATGTGTAAGTTTCAGCTGGAGGGTAGACATGCAGATAATTAAATTCAGAGACTTTTTTCAGAAATCTTTCTTCTAGTATTTGTACTGTCCTGGTGTAGTGCACATTTTGTGCTTTTCTCGATAAAATAGCAAGTTCTTCAAATAGGCTGGGATTCTCAATCTCTTTATCAGGAAGATGATAAACAAGAAAAATGAAGAGAGAAGCTGTGCTGGCCTAGTGAAGAAGTTAAATTATAATATTAATCTGAACAATAACTTGTGGCAGAAAATTCAAATGAAAGCTCAACACTCTTCAAGTGTTCAGGAGTTAGAAAAATCCCTCTCAGTTTTGGAATCAGCATTGCTGATGAATGATGGCCTTCAGTAAATCTGGGAGGTGACTCCCACTGTAGTCCTGCGCTCATCTATCTTTACCACACCTGAAGAAGCTGTTCCAAGAAAGACCTTAAATAATTTTTATTTTATTTATTTTATTTTTTATTTATTTATTTTGTCAATCATATATAAGATAACAGGTAAAACTATAAACATAATTTGGATACATGAAAAGAGTAAATAAAAAGGAATATTAGGACAGGGATGGTAGGCACGCTGGTGCATTTATGCACGCCCCTTATAGACCTCTTAGGAATGGGGTGAAGTCAACACTAGACAGTTTAAGGTTAAAGTTTTGGGGGTTTGAGGAAGAAACTACAGAGTCAGGTAGTGCATTCCAGGCATTGACCACTCTGTTACTGAAGTCATATTTTCTGCAATCGAGTTTGGAGCTGTTTACCTTGAGTTTGTATCTATTATTTGTTCATGTATTGTTGTGGTTGAAGCTGAAATAGTTATTGACAGGTAGGACATTGTGGCAGAAAATTTTATGTACTATACTTAGGTCAGACTGAAGGCAGCGTAGTTCTAAATTGTCTAAGCCCAAAATTTGGAGTCTGGTGGCATAAGGTATTCTGTTACGAGTAGAGGAGTGGAGGACTCTTCTCGTGAAATATCTCTGGACTCTCTCAATTGTATTAATGTCTGAAATGCTGTGAGGATTCCAGACAGATGAACTGTATTCAAGAATTGGTCTAGCAAATGTTTTGTATGCTCTAGTTAGTAGTAGTACAATATTACCAGAGAAGAAGCTACACAAGATTAGGTTAACAACTCTTAGTGCCTTTTTGACAATGTTGTTACAGTGGGCTATGGCACTTAGATCTTTAGAAATGAGTACTCCAAGTTCCTTGACAGAGTGAGGGTCATCTACAAGGTTATGTCCATCTAATTTGTATTTTATATTTTGATTTCTTTTGCCAATGTGCAAGACAGAGCAATTGTTGGTTGAGATTTGAAGTTGCTACTTGTTAGATCAATCTGACACATAGTCAAGGTCTTTTTGAAGGGTAGTTGCATTGTTGGTGGTGTTGAATAGTTTGACATTGTCAGCGAAGAGAACACAGTTGCTTTTAATATGATCGCAAAGGTCATTTATGTAAAGTGTGAAGAGTGTTGGACCTAAAACACTGCCTTGGGGAGCACCGCTATTAACATGTACAGGATTTGATAGAGCGCTTCCTATTTTGACCACTTGTTGTCTGTTTGACAGGAAGGCAGCTATCCAGTTATGTAGGAGTCCAGAAATGCCATAGGATTTTAGTTTTAGAACTAATTTGTCATGTACCACGGAATCAGAAGCTTTACAGAAATCTATGTAAACTGCGTCTATTGCTTTGCCCTGATCGAGATGTATAGTCCTTATGATTTTGCAATGTAATAGTTGATGATTACAGGATAATTTTTTTCTGAAACCAAATTGTTTGTTAGAAAGTGGGTTGTTTGTCTCTAGGTGGAGGGTAATAGCTTGGTTAATGATTGATTCCTTGACTTTGGAGGTGACACAACATAAAGAGATTGGTCTGTAATTTTCAACTAGGCTAGGGTCTCCCTTTTTGAAGATAGGTTTCTGACCATTGGTAAGGCAAGGTGCTGGTACTGAAAGATTTTTCAAAAATTATGCTTAGAGGTTCTGCAAATGCAGTGGAAAGCTTTTTTAAGAAGTATGCACATAGTCCATCAGATCCAATAGATAGGGGTGGTTTTAGATTGCGTAGTGCCTTTTCAACGTTGTCTTCTGTAAAATCAATATGTATAAGATCACCATAATTGTTGTAATTGTCTGTAGTACAGCTGGGAAATATTGGGTATGTGTTGTTGCTGTTTACAAAGACAGAGCCAAAGAACGTGTTAAAGAGATTGGCTTAAATGGTTTCGTCAATACAATCTTCATTGTTTGGTCCTTTTAGGGGTGGGATGGATCTTGAGTCTTTAAGTTTGCTGTTTAGAAAATTATAGAAGGCATAGAAGATTTTGTGCATAGAAGATTTTCTTGCTTGATACGATAATTGGTGCATTCAGTCTTTATTCATTGGCATAAGTTTTTGTAGCAGTTTTTACAATTTTTATATTGAAAGGGGAACAGTTGGAAAGGATTACAGCCACTGCAGCAAAGCGAATATGGCAGGGATGTTAGAGAGTATAAAACAGTCCTTGATATCTATGGAAAGGCTTTCCTCCTTTCTCACAAAGTCATCCAAGTTTAGCCAAGGGAAATCCTTTGGAAATAATCCAACCCAATGAAATTTGGGAGTTTCTGCCCTAAAATCAAAGGTGGGTTTCAGCAGATTCTTTTTTTTTTTTTTTGAAAAAGTTTTATTTTAGATTAAAAATAAAAAAATATAAGAAAAAAAAGCACAACAACAATAACATAAAAATATCATCCTTACAAACAATTATAGACAGCATCTCAATCGGTTAAAATCATTCCGTGCTTACAATTCTCCAAATCTCCTCATATAGCAATTATTATTTACTTAAACTAAAGATAAATATTTAAACATTTTATATATGCTATCTCATCTCCATACTTTTTTATCAAACCATTGATAAAATATCTCCCATATCAAATAGTATTGTTTATCTTCCTGTTCTCTTATTTCAAATGTCAATCTACTCATTTCAGCACAGTCCAACATTTTCATAATAATTTCTTCATCGGTAATTATCTTCTCTCCTTTCCAGTTTTTGGCAAATACAATTCTGGCTGCTGTTAAAATGTTCACAATTAAGTATTCTAATTCTTTATTAAATGTCTCTGGTAAAATTCCTAATAAAAATATTTCTGGTTTAAGGTCAATATGTCTCTTTGTCATTTTTTCTAAGCATGTATGTATTTTAGTCCAAAATCTCCTTGCTTCCACGCTTGTCCACCACATATGGTAATACGATCCTGGAGTTTGATGACACTTCCAACATTTCTCCGATTTATTCTTAAACATCCTGGCTATTCTTGTAGGGGATAGATGCTACCTGTAAAACATCTTATACAAATTCTCTTTATATGCTGTTGACATTGTCATTTTATAATTATGTGACCACAATTTTTGCCATTTCTCTAAATCAATACTATAACCAAAATTTTTTCCCCATGCTATCATTGTTTCTTTAACTTGTTCTTCTTCCAGTTTTGCTTCAAGTAAATATCCATATAGCTTTTTAATTATATGGTCATCTGAACCCATTAATATTTTGTCTAAACCAGTCAAAACACTTTAAATACCTTCTTGTTTAAAGTCTTCTCGATATCTGGAAAGTATTTGCATGTATGAAAACCAATCTGTCTTAATTCCTGATCGTCTAAGTTTTGTTTCAATTTAAGTTCACCCTTTTCATCCAATAATTCATTATATCTAACAATTTGTTCCTCTTCAAATACCACTGGATAAGAAAAAGCTTTAATTGTAGATACCTAGACTGGAATCTTCAGATAATGGTATTTTTTGATCTTCTCCCATGTCAAAAACAAAGCTTCACGTATCTGGTGCCTTCTAAAATACCCCTGAATTTTAATTCCTTTATACCATAAGAAAGCATGCCATCCCATTAGCAAATCATGTCCCTCCAAATTTAATAATCTAGTATTTTTCAGTGTTACCCATTCTTTAATCCACATTAAACAAATCGCTTGATAGTATAAATCAAAATCCGGTAATCCAAAACCACCCCTCATCTTAGCATCTTGTAACAGTTTGAGTTTTATCCTTGCCTTCTTTCCCTGCCAAACATATTTCAAAACCATTTTATTTAAATATGCAAAAAATTCCTTACCAGCTTTACAGGGATTGTCTGAAAAAGATACAAATTTCTAGGTAAAATATTCATCTTAATAGTTGCAATTCTATCAATCAAAGATAACTGCAAGTTTCCGCATTTCACCAAATCCTGTCCTATCTGTTACTTAAGCTTATTATAATTATTTTCTTTAAGAGAACTACATCTTGCTGTTAATTGAATCCCCAAGTATTTTACCTTATTTGTGACCTGCATCTTGGAGATCTCCATCAATTCTTCTTTTTGCTTTTTTAACATATTTTTAGTCATTATCTTCGCCTTCTCTTTATTAATTTTCAAACCAGCAACCTCCCCAAATTCACCTATTTTTTCTATAAATTTATTTATTGATATTAATGGTTCTTCAACTATAAAAACCAGGTCATCAGCAAAGGCTTGTAATTTATATTCTTCCTTTCTAATTTTCATTCCTTTTATCTCTTTTTCAGAGGTGGGTTTCAGCAGGTTCTGATCAGTTCTGGAAAACCCGTAGCGGAATTTTGAGGACTTCGGAGAACCAATAGTAAAAATTCTGATTTGCCCTGCCACCATCTATTCTCTGCCTCACAAGTCCCAGCTGTTCGGGAGGAAATGGGAATTTTGTAGTAACCTTCCCCTGGATTGAGGATGGAATAGAGATTTTACAATATCCTTCCCCTGCCATGCCCACCAAGCCACACCCACAGAACCAGTAGTAAAAAAAATTTTAAACCCACGACTGCCTCAAATATCCCCCCAAATAGTGAAGCAAATTCTACGGCCATGCAGAAGGTTTCCTCTAATGTTCTCCAAACTTTCTCTCACTACAGATTCACCATAGGTAACTACCAGCAGTTCCTTGCATTGATTTTTGCTGTCTCCAAGGTCAATAAGGATTTTCTTCTGCTCCCCAACATCACCCTTGGCTTCCACATCTATGGTCATTTCCAAAGCGAGATACATATTTCCTTAAACAGCCTCTCCATGCTCTCCTCACAAGGCCAAATGGTCCCAGGTTACAAATGTCACCTGCAGGACACTCTTGTGTCCATCATTGGTGGTCTCAGTGCCAAGTCCTCAAGGCAGATGGCCTCCATCTTCAGCATCTTTAAGGTCCCACAGGTAAGAGAGCTCCATTGGATACAGTATGGAATAGACAAAGATCAAAAGCACACACAGAAGCCAAAGATGAAACTAAAAGAAGGGGGGTTTGTTTGGGAGGGGGGTGAATATCATGAGCTTGTCGCTCTTAGATTACTCTTTATTAAAGGGTAGCCATTATTTTAGTGCCATTTGTTCTCTGTATCAGGTTGTTGGTTTCTTCTCTTATATTCTGACGTACCACAACCAATAAAAATGGCTAAGAAGGGAAGAAGATGAAGTTTGCCAGTCAAAGTGAGTCAGCCTGACTGGAGGGCCATCAACCACACAATGGTTACTACTAAAGTCAACATAAAGCATTTACTTTGTCTTTGAAAAAAGAATCACTTTTTCTCCAGCTCGGTGTTGGCTTTGAGTTCTCTCAGGGAGAGAGAAGAGTTTATCCTTCCTTCTTCCGGATTAATCCCAAGGAATCTCCTCAGTATGTGGGTTTAGTCCAACTGCTCCTGTATTTCCAGTGGAACTGGGTTGGTCTTCTGGCCCCTGAAGATGACATTGGAGAACATTTCATTTCAATTCTGACGCCAATGCTCCAGGAGAAGGAGATCTGCCTGGTTTTCACTCTAATGCTGGAATTGGGTAATTTTGAAATAACTAAGAAGAAGTTAATTCTCAATTTCCTCACGTGGTCTAAAGCAGAAGTGTTCATTATATTTGGAGAATTAATTGTTACTGCCATTGTAATAGACACAATATATCATTTTGAAAATACCAAAAAGGTATCATTTAGGAAAGTTTGTATCTTCACTTCCCAATGGAAAATTGGCTTGAAAGAATCTGAATACACATTGCGTTACATAAAGCTTTTTCATGGGGCCTTGCATTTCAGGGACCACACCGGGGATGTCTCTGAATTCAGCCACTTCCTCCTGTCTTTAGACCCCTTGAACCCCCAAGGAGATGTCTTTCTCCCTCCATGGTGGGAATTTGTCTTTGGCTGCAAGATCCATAAATCAGGAAAGATCCCTCCAAAGGGGAAAAAACAATGTACAGGAAAGGAGAATCTGCAGAATGTGCCCAATTACACTTTTGAAAAAAGAATGACAGGTGAAAGTTACAATATCTACAATGCCGTTTATGCTCTGGCACACGCTTTACATGCAATGTATGGATCAAGAGTTGGACCATCCATGATGAGGCTTGGAAAGAGGATCTCAAATGTCCAGTCATGGCAGGTAATTTCTCTGGCTTTTGACTCAGTCCATGATAAATAATGGATGGAACCTAACCAAGGAGAGAAGCAACCTTGAACTAAGGAGAACTAAGGAGTCATTTAAGGAAAGTCAGGATAGCCACTTGTCTAAAACTGTAGAGGGTCTGTTGCTTGAGCAGGGGGTTGGACCAGAAGACCTCCAATGTCCCTTCCAAAACTGTTATTCTGTTTCTATGACAACCACAGCACGGAGAAAGATTCAAAGTGGTCCTAATGGTTCCTGGACTGAAATTTATCAGAATTTCTTGCATCAAAAGACTAAAATGTTGCACCTCCCTGAATAGTGAAGTGACCAACCAGGTCAGATGCTTCCTTCCACATGGCCCAGTTGATTAAACCGGGTTTCTGCCTTCTGCTGCCTTTGACAATGAGCTAGAGAAAACCAGTGGAATTTTCCATGGTTCTGATAGAAATCATTTATTCATTTAAAACATTTGTTTATCAATTAACAAGACCTTGGGCCAATGTAACAATTGGAAAGTTCATGTAGCCAAGTCTCACAAGAGAAAAAGACTAAAATTATATTTAAATTGTGGAACTAAAATTCTGTTTTGATCAAATTGGAGTGGGAAACCATGCCCAGTAATAAAGAGAAAACATTTAGTTTCAGAATAAAATGCTCCTGATTCCTCCGATTGCCACCAAGAGATGGAACTAACTTCTCAGATATAAACCCATCTTCTCAAGATGGTCACCATGTTTTGATAGAAGCCACTAAGTCTTATTTGTAGCACCAGCCCAAATATTCCAATTTCTGACAGTCTCCTTTCTTTCAGATTCTTCCTTATTTGAGGAATGTGCAGTTCAACAACAGTGCTGGAGAGGAGGTCTCCTTCTCAGAAGATGGACTGGGATCTACTCATTATGATCTTCTCAACTGGGTTCTCCTCCCCAATCAATCTTTTGTCCCCGTGAAAGTTGGGCAAGTAAATCCTGAGGGTCCCCCAGGCCAGGATTTCACCATTAAGTCTGATGGAATCGCCTGGGCCACAAAGGTGAGCTGCAAGGAAATGTTGTAAATTCATGGAAAGATTCATTCTCTTCCTGAGATGCAGAAGATCTTCCTAACTTGAAAAATAATCATTTGAGTCAGAAATCATGGCAGTCATTTGGTGAGAAATCTGCTTTGCATGTAACATATTTGAGGTCTGATTTATGTCAATCCACAAAGGGTTAGGCTTGGGAACAAGGTTTGCTTGAAATGCAGGATGCAATTACCGCAAGCAACAGTGATCTCCATGGACTATTTCCACTCAGTTGTATCCTCAAAGTTCTTTCTTTTAGAAACACTGAAGTTCAGCCACAATCCTTCCTCTGCAAGCTGAGATCCCAGTTTCAATTTCCCATATCCATGGGTGTGTCAGGAACGCCACTGGCCTGAATCCCTCAGGACTGTTCTTGATTTCTGATAGACAGTGGCAATATGTTTCTTTAGAAGAGGATCTGAACACAGAAGAAGGAATAAGGGAGGGAAATAGGATTGGGGAAAAGAATGAACGCAGCAGGTTCATTGCTTAGGTCATCTCAAGTATTTCTCTTTTCTCCTGCAGAAGAAGCCCTTTGCCAGGTGTGAAAGGAAGAGGTGCCATGCAGGAGAGAGGAGGAGAGTTCCAGAGGGCAAGCAGGTTTGCTGCTACCAATGTAATGCTTGTCTAGGAGGGACAATTTCTAATCAGACAGGTAGACCAAACTTTTAAATCTAAATCTTCCATAATCAAGGAAGACATTCATTAAATCAATATATTTTTGTTATTATGTAATTTTTGATAAGATTGAGATGCACTCATACTTTTCAGCAGAACCTTTCAGTTTATAGATCTAAACTGCCCTGGCCACAGAAGCCACCTTTCCCAACCCTCAGCAAGGATAGTTTGAGGGCACAATTCATGAGTCCCCCAACATCCATTTCTGCTAACACTTTCACATCCGATTGGGAAACCAACTTTCAATCGTTTCCTGAGGAAGTGGGGGATGCAGTCCAAGCTTTTATTTTTTTTAAGTTTTTTTTATAGACAAACATACAATACATAATCAGTCTTATTACTCCTCCAATCTTTATCATATCTTAATATCATCATTTCATTTATTGTAACATTTCTCCCCCATTTAATACTTATTATCTCTTCTCTAACCAATGGTAAAATTGCCCCCATATCTTAAAATATTTTGATTCCTCTCTTTCTTTAATTGTCAACGTCAGTCTATTCATTTCTGCACAATCCAATATTTTCTTAATTACTTCTTCCTCTGTAGGAATTACCTCTGCTTTTCATCTTTGTGCAAATATTATACTCGCTGCAGTTATAAAATGTATAATCAAATATAAATTTTCTTTACTAAATTTCTCTGGTAAGATACCCAATAGGAACAGTTCAGGTTTTAAATCTAGATGTTGTCGTATCATTTCTTCTAACCATGTTTTAATTTTAATCCAATAATTTCTCACTTCTGGACACGTCCACCACATATGATAATACGATCCTGGTGTCTGATGGCATTTCCAACATTTAGCTGATTTATCTTTAAACATTTTTGCCAATTTTTCGGGTGGCATGTGCCATCTGTAAAACATTTTATATTGATTCTCTTTATATGGTGTGGACATGGTTAATTTATAATTCCTTTCCCATAGCTGCTGCCATTTATCTAACTCAATTGAGTATCCAAATTTTTTTGCCCAGGCTATCATTGTTTCTTTTACCTGTTCTCCTTCTAATTCAATACTAAGTAAATGATTATATATCTTTTTAATTATGTGTTGATCTGTTCCTGTGAGTATCTTATCCAATCCTGTCACATCTAAATAGAAACCATATAGTTTAGCATCTTTTTCATACATTGTTTGAATTTGCATGTGAGTATACCAGTCCATCTCAATCCTTTGTTCTATTTCTTCTTTTCCTTTCAATTCTCCCTTATCTGTTAAAATATCCTTATATCTAAGAATATTTCTAATATTAATAATATAATATGGCATGCCATCCCAATTGTAAATCATGACTTCCAAAGTTAATAGTCTTATATTTCTTAGTCCAATCCATTCTCTCATCCAAGTCAAGGTTGCAGCCTGATAATATAATTCCCAATTCGGTAGTCCAAATCCTCCATGTAGTCTCACGTCTTGTAAGAGTTTTATGTTGATTCTCATTTTTTTCCCTTCCCATATAAATTTCATTACTATTTTGTTAAGATGATCAAAATATGTCTTTTCCACTTTTATCGTTATTGTCTGAAATAGGAATAGTCTCAGTAATATGTTCATCTTTATTATTGCAATCTTTCCCATTAATGATAACTGTAAATTTTTTCATTTCTCCAAATCTTCCTCAGTTTGTTTTTTTAGTTTATAATAATTATCTTCCTTTATCGTTACACACCTTGAGGTTTAATATAGTCCTAAATATTTTACTTTCTTCACAATGTGAATATTTATTTTCTCCGTCAATTCTCTTTTCTGTTTTTCTGTGATATTTTTGACCAATATTTTTGTTTTTTCTTTGTTTATTTTTAGTCCTGCCACCTCTCCATACTCTTCTATTTGTTCTAATAGTTTAGGACCTGTTATTTGCAGCTCCTCCAAAATAAAAACTAAATCATCTGCAAAGGCTTGTAATTTATATTCTTCTTTCTTAATTTTCATTCCTTTTATGTCTTCATTTTGTCTTATATTTCTATTTAATACTTCTAATGTTAATACAAATAGCAATGGAGATAACGGACATCCTTGCCTTGTGCCTTTCATTAGATTTACTTTTTTTGTCATCTCTCCATTCATCATTATTTTGGCTGATTGTTTGCTATAGATTGTTTTTATTGTATTTGTAAATCTCTCCCCAAATTCCATCACCTGTAATTGTTCTATCATAAATTGCCAATTCACATTATCAAACGCTTTTTGTGCATCTTGAAACATCATCGCCATTTGTTTTTCTGGATGTAACTCATAGTATTCCAAGGTATTCAGAATTATCCTCATATTGTCTCTAATTTGTCTCTTAGGTAAAAACCCATTTTGATCCATATGAATAAACTCATTTAAGAGCATTTTTAGTCTATTTGCCATTATTGAAGCAAAGATCTTATAGTCCACATTCAACAATGAAAACGGTCTATAGTTTTTGACTTGTTGTAAATCTGTATCTTCTTTAGGTATAAGTGTGACATACGCCTCCATCCAAGAATCTGATATCTTTGTCTTCACCAAAAGTTCATTAAATAGTTCCAACATTACATTGCTTAACACCTCTTGAAATGATTTATATAGTTCTGCTGGTAATCCATCTTGGCCCGATGTTTTCCTGTTTTTTTGTTTTTTAATTGCTTCTGTCAGTTCCATCATATTCTTTCCTCTAGAGCTTCTTTGTATTGTTCAGGTATTTTAGGTAGGTCAGATTTCTCTAAAAATTGTTTTATCTTTTCATCAGGTATCAACTCTTGGTTATAGTCTCTCATAATAATTTTGACTTATTTTTTTCTTTTCTTCATTTCTATAACATATACTTCCTTTTTCATCTTGTAATTGATTGATTAATTTCTTCTCTTTTTCCTTTTTCATTTTATATGCCAACCATCTACCTGGTTTATTTGCATTTTCAAAGAAATTCTGTTTGTCTGACCTTAATTTATATGCCAAAAATTCTTGTTCAATTAAATTTATTTCATGTTTTTTCAGTTCCATTTGTTTTATAGTTTTATTGTTTTGTGGATTTTATTTTTGTAATTCTTTCTCCAGTCTCTTTTATTCCTCTTCCAGTTTCTTCTGTGTTTGTCTTTTCTTTTTATTCTTTTTTCCCAAATATGTTATTGCCAGGCCTCTAATATATGCTTTCATTGTATCCCATACATTCTGAAGTGATGTATCTTCCTTTTTGTTTATTTTGAAGAAAAACTCCAATTCTTTTTCCATAAATTGTTGAAATTCTTTTTCATTTAGAATTGTTTGATTCAAAGTTCATCTATACTTTTTCTTTTGTCCTTTCCATGTTATTATAATTGGATTGTGATCTGCCCAAAGATTTAAGTCAATATTTATTTCTTGTATATTGTCTATTAAATTTGATGACATCCATATCATATCTATCCTGGACCATGACAGGTGTCTATTTGAATAAAAGGTATATTGTTTTTCTTTCAAGTGTCTATTTCTCCGTACATCTTGTATATTTAATTCCTCTATCATTGTGAAGAAAGTGTTTTTCTGGGTTTCTTCTTTATTTTTGTTGTTTTATAATCCAATTCAATATCAGTTATTGCATTAAAATCACCCATTATGCATATATTTCCATAGTCCAATTCTAATATTTTCCTGTATAACTTCCCATAAAATTCTTCCTGCTTATCATCTGGAGCATATAACGCTATTAAGAGTATTTGTTTAAAGTTCATTCTTGCTTCCACCAACAATATCCTCCTTTCTTCATCTTTAAATATTAGTTTAGGCTCTAATTTTTCTTTTATATATAATGCTACTCCTCTTTTGCTTTGTTGTTGTTTGTTGGCAATGAAGTAAATGAAATTCCTAATTTTGAATATTCTAATAGTTTTATGTGTTGTTTTCTGATGTGTACTTCTTGTAAACATAAAATGTCCATCTTTAATTTGTTTAATTTGTTTAAAATTCGATTTCTTTTTGATGCCAAATTCAACCCATTTATATTTATTGATATTGCTTTTATTTCTTCTTCCAAGTTCCAAGTTGTTATTTTTATTATTCAGAATATGTTCCTTCCATCAGCACTATCCACCTCTGAGGAAATAGACCTGCCAGAGAAAGAGGAGATCCATCTATTTATGTCTCTTTGATAGAGTAGGAGCGATCAAATAAGTCTGAATGAACACATTTGAAGCACAAAGCAGAGAGGTTAAGGCAGGGATCATGTACACATAAACAAAACACCAGAATTCCTGGATAACAGATCTGTCTATCTTCTGTGGGTTCCATTATAAAATAGGAGAAAAAACAGGCAGCAATCTCAGACTGAAAGCCTCATTACCCAAGAAAGTGCACAATGAATGGATAGCTGAAACTCAGTCCTTGTCTCTGGCTAATCTATCCCCAGGATCATCATAAACAAAGGATGATTTGCTCTTTTTGATGCCCCATAAATAGTATAGGCAGTGGTGGGATTCAATTTTTTTAACAACCGGTTCTGTGGGCGTGGCTTAGTTGGGGGTGTGGCTTGGTGATCATGTGACTGGGTGGGTGTGGCTAGCTGGTCATGTGACTGGGTAGGCATGGCTAGGTGATCATGTGACCGGGTGGGCGTGCCTATGTGCATAGGGACTACTCAGAGGGCTGAAAAAAGTCATTTCTCACTGATCCTTGCACTTTTGACCGGTCCTCACACTTATGACCATCCTCACATTTATGCCCATTGCGGCATTCTTTTTTTTTTTATTGAAAAAGTTTTCAAATACAAATTTTTCCCCCTTTTTTCCCCCTCTCCCTCCCCCTCCCTAACCCCCCCTCCCCACCCATCCCCCCCTGTGACTTCTTCATAACAAAAAAAAACCTAATTCATAACAGATTACTTACTCCCTCCTCTAGATATTGACCTTTACTTACTAAAAATATTATTAATATTATAACATCCCCCTTTATCCATACATATCAAAAAAGAGAAAAGAAAGGGGGAAAAAAGACATTATACTATGACATTATAGAATAACTTCTCCACTTTAAAACTATACGATAAGTCCTACTTTAACATTTAATCTTCTATATATATTACTATAACATTCCAAAGCGGCCTTCCCCATAAAATCTAGTTTAACATTTATTCCACTCTATCCATTTCCTCCACTCCCCTAAATATAACACTTAAAAATCCCTTTTCTTAGACTAATCAATCTACTAACTAGCTTATTCACCCACTATCATGCAAAATTGCCATACACAACATTTCTTAACATCTTTGATTCACTGCCCACACTACTTAAAAATATATGTCTATATTTTCCATTATATCTAAATAAAAAAAAAGAAAAGACAATGACTTTAAATTTATAATCCATATAGTATCTTCTTTGAGGTCTTTCCACTGGATTGGTAGAACCAACATCCATGATCGGGTAACATAACTTGCTGGTGCAACAGTTTATTCAGGATCTTCAATCATATCTGCCCCTATCAGTAGTAAATATCTTCTTATATGTATAAAAGTAAAAACAACCACCCGAGTGACATTATAATTATATTCCATATAGTAATAATTGTGGGTTTCATCAGGATTATTAATTCCCATCATCGTAGTGGGTAACGACCCGATCTTCTGCATGCCCCAGCATAATTCTCTTGCCTTGTGATTCAAGATAATATAATATGTTTATCAACACAAAAAGAAATTCCAAAATGGATAATTCAAATCCATCAGTTTAAGGCTCGTTTCACGTCCCCAGATTACGGCCATGCAGAGATCTGCCACAAACCTCAGGATGATATTAACCAATACGTCGCCTCTTCTGTGTTTACACATAATCGTTCATATTTTAAAATCACTGGCTTCACTGTTGCCTGATTTAGAAATTTCTGTTTTTATGCCACCTATTTCTTTTTTTCCTTTCTTTTTGTGGGTTTGGTTTCCATCCTGGTTCCCTTTCTACAACATGTGTATCATCTGGTCAGTTTTTATTCTGCTTTGTAGATTGGTCTTGTTGGTTTTGCTTTTGTATCTCATATTTCTTTTTTATCCCTTGTATATCCCCTAATTGGTTTCCATGTTTATCCTTGCCTTGATAAGTCATCACATTAAGATTAGATGCCTCTTCTCTCAAATTTGTAGATAGTCCAGCTGGGGTATCCAATAAATCCAAAGGCAATTCATCTGGTACAGTCTCTGTAATTCGATATTTTACCTTTATTTCTGGCTCCTTCTGCTTATCCTGTATTATACCTGGAGATGTTAAGTTCATTTTCAACCTATTTTGATAAAATTCTTCCGCTCTTTCAACAGTATTTAGCTGATATCTTTCTCCTTGGTATCTAAATATAATACCAACTGGGGCGTCCCACCTGTAGGAGATATTTCTCTTTTTTAACTCATTCACCAGAAAACCAAATTTCTTCCTTTCCATCAATATCTTAGGTGGGAGTTCCTTGTAAATCCAAATCTTTCTTCCATACAATTGCAAATTAGAATTGAAGGAATTTTGAACGATATTATTCCTAATTTCCTTATCTGTAAAATAAATCACCACATCTCTAGGCAATTGCCTTTGCTTAGCAATCCAGGAGTTGATTCGATAAACTCTGTCGATCCTACAAAACACTTCGTCAGGTTGAACCTTTAGAATCCCAGCTAGAAATTCAGAAGATATTTTCCTTAAATCATCTCTATTATTTTCCTGCAAACCTCTTAAACTTATCGCATATTCTGTGAAATTATATTGTACCATTAAAATCTCTTTTTCAATCTTCTGTTGCAGATTTTCTGCATTACCATACTTTTGATCAGCATCCATTTTAGGTTTTTCTTCTAAGCTATTATCCTGAGTGTTTGTCAAATCATTTTCAATTTTTTGAATTCTATAGTCCAATTTATCTTGAATTTCTTCCATTTTAGACTCTAGTACATTAGTATTTGTGTCCAACTGTATCATAAATCCTGTAAAACCATTAACCACTTTTGAGAATTTTTTCTCCAAAGAATCAAACTTAGATTTCACCAATTCTTTAATTTCCTGCTTAAATTTTTCAAATTGCTGATTCACAATCTCCTCCCTTCTTTCAATCTCCTCTATAAAAAATTCTATTATATTAAAATCAGGTTTCTGAGACTGAAGAATTAAGACTTGTTCCTTTAAGTTGTGGGTGGGGGGATCCCCCCCCCTTCTTGTTTATCTGACTTTATGAGTCTCAGTGCCATGTTTCCGCCCAGGCAGGCTTTGTTAAAAAAAAAAGCAAGAAAAAAAAAAAGGGACTTCTTTCCAATCAACAACAATATCAGGTCTCCAAGGGAAAAAAAAAGAGAAAAAGACACAGGAGCAAAGTTTTGTCTACAAATGTAGCCAGTGGTATTTATTCCGCTACATTGTAGTAATAGAAAACGGAAAGACTTTCCCTTTCAGCCTCTCCTCCAGCCAACGCCATTTTAAAAGGCTTTTTTTTTTCCTCTTTCTTTTCCTCCTCTCTCTTAAGTAATTTTTTTTTTAAAAAAAAATCAATAAAATACTTGCGGTTCAATATTACAGGTCCAGCTCACATTTTCTTTAAGTAGTCTGTTAAATTTGCAGGCTTGCTTTTGACGCCTGGCTCTGCATCAGCAGAGGTCTCCCAAAGCCCGGAGCGGCGGCTGGGGATACGGGGCATCTCATCCGCTCCGTCCCAAAAGTAAAAAAAAAACTTTTGGGACTCCGCAGAGAGTTCTACCCACCCCTGCTGGCTCTATCTCCGTTTCCTCATGGAAACGGAGTTTTTTCGAGCCGCCATTCCGTTGTGAAGGCGGCTCTAACAGGCGATGGAAGCTGACGATCCCAAAGGAACGTCTGGCAGCGGCAAACAGCAACCCGGAAGTCTCCCATTGCGGCATTCTTAACAACCATGTCAATAATTTCACCACTACTTCTCTTCACCACGGTGACAAGATAGGGCGCAAAATATAAATGTGAGGACAGTCGTAAGTTCAAGGACTGGTCAAAAGTGCGAGGACTGGTCAAAAATAACTTTTTCAGAGGGCTGAAAAAAGTCATTTCTGACTTGTCTTCACACTTTTGACTGGTCCTCGCACTTATGACCATCCTCACATTTATGCCCGTTGCGGCATTCCTAACAACCGTGTCAGTCATTTCAACACTCCTTCTCTTCACCACAGTGACGAGATAGGGCGCAAAACGTAAAATGTGAGGACAGTCGTACATTCAAGGACTGATCAAAAGTGTGAGGACCAGTCAAAAATAACTTTATCAGCTCTCTGAGTAGTCCATATGCACATAGGGACTACCCGGAGGGCTGAAAAAAGTGATTTCTGACAGGTCCTCGCACTTTTGACCGGTCATCATTTATGCCATCATTTATCTTCTAGTCCAGAGATCTCCAACCTTGGCAACTTTAAGCCTGACAGACTTCAACTTCCAGAATTCCCTAGCCAGCTATGCTGGCTAGAGAATTCTGGGAGTTGAAGTCCACAAGTCTTAAAGCTGCCAAGCTTGAAGACCTCTGAGCTAGGGCTTTGGGGCCAGCCTTTTGGGGAGGGGGTCCCATTCGGAGAGACTCCCTGCCTCTCAGGAAGCATCAGGCCCAGGCAGAGAAAGTTGCCAAGGTTGGAGATCTCTGGACTAGAAGACCTCCAAAGGTCCCTTCCAACTCTGTAATTCTGGTATTGGCAAGCAAGCACAGTTAAGCTACTTAAATCCTCCAGAGCAGGGGTCCCCAACCTTTTGAACCTCAGGGACCACCAAGTTCATAATTTTAAATTTCGCGGACCACTAATACGAATCCAGCGCGCCACTTGCTGAAGCACCTGGACTTCCAGTGACGGGATAGGGTCCTTCAGGCACTCTCCCCCCCTCTTTCTCTCTCTCTCTCCCCCCCTCTCTCATTCTCTCTTTCTCTCCCCCCTCTTTCTCTCTCCCCCACTCTTTCTCTCATTCTCTTTCTTTTCCCCCTCTCATTCTCTCTTTCTCTCCCCCCTTTCTCTCTCTCCCTTCTCTCTCTCCTCCTCTTTCTCTCTCTCTCCCCCCTCTCTCATTCTCTTTCTCTCTCCCCCACTCTTTCTCTTTCTTTCTCTCTCCCACTCTGTCTCTCATTCTTTCTCTCTCCCCCTCTCTCATTCTTTCTCTCTCCCCCTCTTTCTCTCCCCCTCTCTCCCTCTCATTCTATTTCTCTCTCCCCTCTCTTTCTTTCCCTCTCTCCCCCACTCTCTCTCTCATTCTCTCTTTCTCTCCCCCCTTTATCTCTCCCCCACTCTCTCTCTCATTCTCTCTTTCTCTCCCCCCCTTTCTCTCTCCCCCACTCTCTCTCTCTCTCTCATTCTTTCTCTCTCCCCCCTTCTCTCTGTCCCCCTCTTTCTCTCATTCTCTTTCTCTCTCCCCCCTTTCTCTTTCTCTCTCTCTCCTCCACTCTCCCCCACTTTCTCTCTCTCATTCTCTTGCAGGGGGCCAATCTGGTGTCTGCAATGGAGAGCAAAATCCAGCTTCTTCTCTCTGCTGTAAGTGCAGCATCAGGATTCTGCCTTGGTATATTTGCGGCACAAAGCAGCCCTCATTTCCTGCTGACTCGGAGCGGTAAACAGTGTCTGGTTTGGGGAGCAGCCGGATTTTGCTCTCCATTGCTCTCTCGGCCCCTGCAAGCTCTCATCTCTTGAGAAGCCCAACCAAAGTTTCCCGCACCACTTCAGGGAGCGCTCCTCGAGAGACGAGAGCTTGCAGGGGGCCGAGAGAGCAATGGAGAGCAAAATCCGGCTGCTCCCCAAACCAGACACTGTTTACCACTCCGAGTCCGAAGCAGCAGGAGAGGAGGGCTGCCTTGTGCCGCAAATATACCAAGGTGGAATCCTGATGTTGCACTTACAGCAGAGAGAAGCCGGATTTTGCTGTCCAATGCAGACACCAGATTGTATTGCACCACCTGCAAAAATGCAAAAATTTCCAAATGTAGCCCTGCCCTCTAACAGCCCTCCTGATGTTCAACTGTTGTCTCTCAAGGAGGATACTTATTTGGCCATCTTCATGCTTGAAAGGATTCTACAGTGTAACAGCAGATGTCTCCCACCTTGGCAGCTTTAAGACTTGTGGACTTCAACTCCCAGAATTCTCCACAATTTCCCAGAATGGGCTAGATGGGAGTTGAAGTCCACAGATTGTAAAAGAGCCACAATTGCCCAGCCCTGGGCTAGGGTAGGCTGACGCTGCACGGGTGGGAGGCGGGGCAGGGTGAGGGACGGGCAAGCCAGCAATTTAACAAATGGTTCAGTGTGCTGCGAGGCCAATAAATCGCAAAAAAACACTGAACCGTTTGTTAAATTACTGGCTCGCCCGCCCCTCAGCCCGCCCCGCCCCCACTTTTATTGGCAAGGGGCGAGGCGAGCCAGCAATTTAACAAACAGTTCAGCCAAACCGCCTAGAACTGGCAAATCCCATCACTGAGTATAGGGGATTATTTCTTTACTCCCTTTGTAGATAGGGCAATAGCAGAAAGGCAACACTCATATGATTTATGCATGAGGGATACTGTGCATGGTTGTTGCTCAAGAAATCCTTAGACAAACACTCTTGATTTCAGATGCAGCTCACTGTGAACCCTGCCCAGAAGACCAATTTCCCAACAAGGACAAGGACCAATGCATTGCTAAGAAGATCCACTTCCTTGCCTATCAAGACACACTGGGATACATTTTAGTTTTTCTTGCTCTTTTACTCTCTGGGATCACTTCTGCAGTCATGGTGATTTTCTATAAACATCATGACACACCGATTGTCAAGGCCAACAACCGAGATCTCACCTACATCCTCCTGGTCTCCCTCCTGCTCTGCTTCCTCTGCTCCTTCCTCTTCATTGGTCAACCAAGGAAGGTCATCTGTCTTATACGACAACCTGCCTTTGCCATTCTCTTTTCTCTAGCAGTTTCTTCTGTGTTGGCAAAGACTGTCATGGTGGTTTTGGCCTTCATGGCCACCAAGCCAGGGAACAAGACAAGGAAACTCTTAGGAAAACCACTGACCAACTCCATTGTCATAGCCTGTCCCCTGATCCAAGCAATCCTTTGTGCCACCTGGTTGGTAACCTCTCCCCCATTTCCTAGCTTGGACTTTCATTCTGTGTTTGGAGAAGCTATATTGGAATGTAAGCAGGGCTTATCCTTCATGTTTTACATTGTCCTCGCTTACCTAGGTTTTTTGGCGTTCATCAATTTCACAGTGGCCTTTCTGGCTAGGAAATTGCCTGATAGTTTTAATGTAGCCAAGTTCATTACTTTTAGCATGCTGGTCTTTTGCAGTGTTTGGATCACTTTCCTCCCCACTTATCTGAGCACCAAAGGGAAGTCCATGGTGGCTGTGGAGATCTTCTCCATTTTGGCCTCTGGAGCTGCTCTCTTGGCTTGTATCTTTTCCCCAAAATGTTATATTATTCTACTGAGGCCAGATCTGAATTGTAGAGAAAATATAGTAAGGAACAAGAATTTCTAACTAATACATGGATTGCCTCATTTATATTTGTCTTTGAGGCATGTTTAAAATGTGATAATTAAAACAAATGTTGACAAATGTTAACTTGTCCATTAAAACATTCCTTATCAAGTGCTTCAACTGGTTACAATTTACTTGTGGTCCGTAACTATCATTCAGTCTTTGTTTATCATGTTTTCAAAGAATCCTCAGTTATGTGCAGTGCTCTGATTTGATGGAAATCTTGTTTGTAAAGATGTGTTAATTTTTATGGTGGAAAATTTCTCATTTTATTCCTTCTAATTTAGTTCAATGCTTAAGTAAATACTTTAAAGGGATATGTTCACTATTAGTGTTTTAAGCAAATATGTTTTTTTGTTAGATATCTGAGGCTTTATAGAATTGTCTACCACTTTTCCATTATTTTTGAAATGGTAGAGTTTAAATCCACCTCACATCCAGATCTGCTATACCTCCTTGTCAATGTCAGGTGGAATTTTCCTGAGATGGATGAGCAAAGTATGTCGTACTGTATGCAGTATGTTATCATCTCTTGTGACAGTTCATCTCTTGGGCTTTCTTGGTAAACCATGGTGTTCTATGAGATCTGCGTGCATAGAGAGTCTGCATAGGAATAATTCAACCCATGACCAGGATCTCAATCTAATTTTCTTAATGAGTAGATGTTCCTAGCAACGTCATCCGGGGCATGAGATTCATTCCAGATTCCTAAGTAAAGTCAGGAAACATGTGCAAATCACCTATTCCTGTGACATGCAGTTATTTAAGGGTTAAAACCAGCACCTTGGGGGGAACCTGGGAGCCACTGCAGCTCATGCAATATAAATCTAATATGGGTGAACTTAGAAGGGCCCAATATTGTGAACACCATGGACAAGTCTTCATCTTGGACCAGATGCATGAAACAGTAGAGAATATTCATAGCTCAGATTTAGATTGTGACAGTGGTTTGTTCTTCAAATTTACCATTTAGCTCCTGGACATTTCATTATCCAGCTATGTAACATCTTCAGTCTGATTCTGTGTGAAGTGTCTTGTTAGGTTTCTCTTATGTTTATATAGGCCTTATGTCAGGGGAGAAATGCTCCCGGTTCGGACCGGATCACCCGATCCAGTAGCGATGGCGGCAGGTGGTTCGGAGAACCGGTAGTAAAAATCCCTCTCCCCCCCCCATGCCCAGCTGAGCCACATGATCGACTGAGCCTTTTTTTTACTTTTAAAAGCATTTTTTTACAACCTATTTGGCTAAATTGTACAGCATTTTATCACCTTTTCTGTAGGCTTCCTCTTTGGAATGACGTAGCTGCTTAAGTTTAGCTGTCAACCAAGGTTTGTTGTTACTGTATATTCGCAAGTTCCTGGTGGGTACACATAAGTCTTCACAGAAGCTGACATGTGATGTTACAGTCTCTGTGAGTTCATTTAAGTCTTTAAATGAACTCACAGAAGTGAGTTCATTAAGAAGTACTTTCAAAAACATTCCAACCAGTGTAGTCAAGGCAGGCCTGTAGCTTTAACTTTGCCTCCTCCATCCAAGTCTTCACTGATTTAATGGTTGGTTTTGTGGTTTGAAGTCTTTGCCTGTAAGCAGGTACAAGGTGAATCATGCAATCATCAGAGTATTCTTGCCTCTAGTGGGACAATTGACATGCTGAAAATATTTTGGTAGCTCTTTCCTTAAGTTTGCCTTGTTTAGATCTCCCAAAATATTGGCCAGTGAATCGGGGTATTTGGCTTCAGCCTCCGTAATTTGGTCAGCTAGAGTTCATAATGCCTTGTTTACACAGGCTTATGGTGGGACATAAACATCAATTAGAAGAAATGAGGAAAATTCACGGGGCGAATAGTATGGTTTGCAGTTGATAATTAATGTCTCTAAGTTTTCATCACAGAATTTATATATTATAGTTATATCCTGAGACCAGCTGTTGTTGATATATAAGCATAAGCTCCTCCCTTCTTTTTACCAGATATTGCTGCAATTCTGTCTGATTGTTGAATCTGAAACCCTGGGATATGCAGGCTGGTATCTTCAGTTGATTCATTTAACCAGGTTTCAGAGAAGCATAGGGCTGCTAAATTGTAAAAGTCAGAATTGTATCTGTTTAAAAGGAGTATTTCATCCATCTTATTAGCAAGGGAACATACATTGGTTAGGAAAATTGAAGGCAGAGGAGTTTTATTTTTCCTATTCCTTAATCTGTTTAAAATCCCCACCCTTTTACCTCTCTTTCTTCAATTTGGTTTTTTTTTTGGTAATCTGTGGCTCCGGGGAAATTGCTTCTTCCTGTGTTAGAACAGGGAGGGTGAGATCACAGAAAGCTGCTCCTTAAAGAAGCGTTGCTTAATTTTTAGCAGATGGTCTTGTGAGTAAGAAATCCATAGTGAGTCACAGAGAATAATTAAAAATAAATAAACCATTAGCAAGCATTTCACCAAGGCAGCCTTCGGCAGCGCCATCTTGGAATATAATTATTTATTATGTTGGCACTGTCTTCATTCTGTGTTTTGTCTTTCATATTTGTTATCTTACCTGAGTAAATGTGGGTTTGTGAGCTATTGTTGTTCCAAGGGGTTGCAGTAGCCTGGCAGCTACTTCTGAGAGCAAGCTCAGAGAACAAACCACTGCCAAAAAGAAAAAAAACCCACATTGCAGGAGTCCAAATGGGAAGTGACCAAGGCATGACTGACTTTGAGCAGAACCACCTGTCCTGGGTAGTGCACAATTGGTATGTTGATGATATTATCCCCATTTCCACTAGATGGCCTCTCATATGAGAAATAGAAAGATAGGAGGAATGTGTGTGAATTGGCTCATAGAATAGCAAACTCGAATTCTCTGATTTTCAATCAGCTTTAACAAAATGTCTATGGCAATGTAACTGATACATACTTTTATTAAGAGAGAACTTCTTTGTTGAAGATAATAACATTAGAAAGGTGGGGAAATAACTAGATATTTGATGATTATGAATAGGTATGCTTACTTCATCTATTACTGATGCATATATGATTTTCTCCTCTTTTCTGAAATGTGGATAAATATGAGTGCATCCTTTGGTCTTCAAGAGCTCCTCCCACTAATTTCCAGACAGGATTTATCCAGGTTGCACCCTTAACAATAAAAACTGTCATGAGACTTCCGGTTTCCTTGTCTTCGGCGACGGCGGCGCTCTTTGAAGCTCCGCCAGCCCCGCCGCCTGTAGAGCCGCTTCGAGACGAAGAAGCGGCTCGAAAACTTCTAAATCCACAGGATTGAAGAAGGAGAGATCGCAGGGCACAGGTTGAGCCCCTGTAACCCCCCAGGGAAGTTTCTGGGGAGAGAACAGGCGTGGCTCCCTCCCAACCTGCTGGAACTCCGGGCGACGTGGGACGATTCTGCTTTTGCAGAACAAGCCGGCTGCAGGAAACTTAAAGCGAAAGAACCAGCTTTAATAAACAGCGAAACTACCTGAATCCTGAAATTTGGAAACGCAAGTATTAGCACTTTGTTGACTTTTCAATCTGAGAAAATGCGAATGAGTGAAAGTGCTTTGAAAAAACATGGCGCCTAGCTTCAGAGTTAACGAGCCAGCGAGTGTGGATTGGTGAAGTTATTTTGTTTTGCTACGAAGTTTTCAAGTTGCTACTAAGCTGCCTTGCTTGTTATAAGAGAAATAACTGGGAAATTTTTTCCCTTTTCAATATTGGACTTTGCTTTATTTTAACCCTTGTTTGATCAAATCTGGGGGACTTTTTTAGAAGTCTTTGTGCAGGAGGGAAAGGAAAAGGAACTTCCCTCTTTAGAAAAACTAGATCACGAGCCAGGATGGCTTCAAAGAAGCAGGAAGGGAAGGCATTAGGGGGGGGATCCCCCACACACAAACATCAAACGCAACTTCCCCCTGCTCAACAGCTACAAACTCAGAAAAAAGAATTTGATGTGGGAGATTTAAAAGAATTTATTTCTAAAACTCTGGATGACAAATTTCAAAAATGTCAACAGGAGATAGATGATAAACTTCAAAAATCACATCAGGAATTTATGCAGGAAATTAATGAAGTTAAAGACATGGTGAAACAGAATCAAAATAAGGTGACCAAAAAAATATCAGAAGTGGCGTCTGGCCTGGCAGAATTTATTGGGAAAGTTGATTTTAAAGTTGAAGAATTCAAATCAGAAGTTAATGTTAAGATGAAAGATAATGATTATAAAATTGATGAAGTTGACAATAAAATGCAGAGAATTGAAGATGAGATTGTTATGATACAATTCCGGGCGATGGAATTTGCCATACGGCTTCGGGGAATTCGAGAGGAGGAGAGACAGGATTTGAGACAGGTTTGCTCTGAAGCCTTGGCTAAGATTTTACAAGCTAATCCTGATTTGGTATTTCATAAAATAGATAAAATTTACAGAGTGAACTCTTGGGTGGCCAGACAAAGACAATTGCCTAGAGATGTGGTCATATACTTTACTGAGAGAGAAATTAGAAATGATATCCTGCAAAAATCTTTTCACACTTCTGTACAAGTGGGGGGCTCACGACTTGAAATTTTTAAAGAATTACCTCCTAAAATGCTGAAAGCTAGAAAAGAATTTGGTTTTCTTGTTAAGGAATTGAGAAATTTACAGATACCCTTCCGGTGGGACGCCCCAGCTGGGATAATTTTTAGATATAAGGGAGAAGGATATCGGTTGAATACCGTGGAGAAGGCACAACACTTTTACAGTACTATTCTTAAGGAAAGAACACCATCTCCACGTACATCTACAGTTTTGGAGATTAAGGAGAGTGAAGAGAGGCAATTGAAAGAACAGTCTAAGCAGGAATTAGAAAACGTGCAAGGTGCAGAAGGAGGTTTTCTGAGTGAGCCCTTGTTGGATTCTTCTCCAATTTTGGATTTGATTCAGTTGACAGAAGTTAAAGATCAACGTATAACTAGAGCCCAATCCAAGCTACTTAAACAAAAGCAACAACAACAACAGGAAAGACAAGACAAGAAGGCAGTTAAGAGTACCGTACAAGAGAGTGGAGCTATGGGAGGAGCGAGATCGAAGCTCTCGGATGAACTTCAAATATTTTGCTCTGTGCTCCAGAAAGAGGCTGATGACCTTTAAGTGTCTATCTTGGAATGTCAATGGGTTGAATTCAGCACAGAAAAGGAAGAAATTATTTACATATTTGAAACAATTTAATAATGATATAATATGTTTACAAGAAACGCATATCACAACTCAAGATCAAAAATATTTGATAAACTCAAAACTAGGAGCACATTATATATCTTCAACTTCGCAGAAAAAGAATGGTGTGGTTATTTATGTAAATAAAAAATTAACAGCGAAAGTTATAGAAACAGATCAAGATGGTAGGTTTGTAGCAATTGAATTGCTCACAGCAAATGGTCAAATTCTTTTGATTGGAATTTATGCTCCCAACCAACAACAGGATTATTTTTATAAGATGTTACATACTAAAATATTGCAATGGGACTATAGATCTATTTTAATTATGGGAGACTGGAATGGAGTAATTGATTCTAAACTAGATAAAAAGAGCTTGGCAAAGTCTAGAATTAGACTACCACAGACTTTTTTTGATATGAAAGAAGATATGGAATTAAAAGATGTTTGGAGAATACATAATCCAAATGAATTGGACTACACTTTTTTTTCGGATAGACATAGATCTTTTTCTAGGATTGATTTTATCCTGTTGTCAAATGATCTACTTGTTAAGACAAAAAGAACAAAGATTTTTCCAAGAACTCTGACTGACCATAGCCCTGTATGGATAGAAATTGAGATGGATAAGGTTGAGAGACGTTCTTGGAGATTAAATGAGAACTTGTTTAGATATGAAAAAAATACAATAGAACTTAAAAAGCATTTGAAAGAATTTTTTGAAATAAATTTGAATAAAGGTACCCCAATTGAAATTGTTTGGGATGCAAGTAAAGCTTATATGAGAGGGGTACTCATCTACATGAATTCTAAACATAGACTGTTCCGACAAAAGAAAAGATTTGAGCTGGAAATGGAAATAAAGAATAAAGAACAGTTACTTATTAAAAACCCAACAGATGAAAGAATACGAAGTGCTATAAAACTTTTGAAAGACCAATTTCAAATGCTTATGGCGGAACAAGTTGCAACAAGTTTACAATACGCGAAGCATAATACATTTTGCAACGCTAACAAACCGGGCAGATGGTTGGCTTACACATTGAGGAAAAAACAAAGTATACGGACTATTGATAGTATTGATATTGGAGGGAAAGAAATCTTTCAACAAAAACTAATTAAAGAAACTTTTGTGGATTATTATACTAAACTATATGCCAAAGAAGAGGTGCAGAATGGACTTATAGAAAAATATTTAAAGGATAAGAGAGTTACAAAAATTACTGATCAACAAAAGGAAAGAATGAATTATCCTATAACAGAGGAGGAGATAACAGCAGCAATTAAACAGCTAAAAACAGCGAAAGCTCCTGGCACGGATGGTTTGACCGCAGTGTATTACAAAACTTTACAAGCTGAAATGGTGGGACAACTTAGAGATTTATTTTGCAATATTCAACAAGGGGGCAAAATACCCCCATCTTGGACAACTGCTTATATATCTTTGATACCAAAAGAACAAGTTGGTCCTAAAAAACCAGAGAACTACAGACCAATATCTCTTTTGAACACAGACTATAAAATTTATGCGAAGGTATTAGCCAACAGGTTGATGCCAGTAATCCAAAAGGTGATTCATGTGGACCAAGCGGGATTTATTGAGGGCAGATATATGAAGGACAATGTAAGGCAAGTAATAGACTTATTGGAATATCTTGACAAGAATAAACAGATTTCTGCAGTGCTGGTTTTTTTGGATGCGGAGAAGGCCTTTGATAGAGTGGATTGGAATTTTCTACTAAAGACTTTAAAAAAGATGGGCTTTGGGGACCAATTTATACAGGCGATCTCAGCAATTTATCAAGAGCAAAAAGCACAGATTATTATTAATGGAAGTTTGACGACAGAGTTTAAAATTGAAAAAGGAACAAGACAGGGATGTCCTTTGTCCCCACTTTTATTTATTTTAACATTGGAAGTCTTGCTAAATACAATACGGGACTCAAAAATTTTGAAAGGCATAATGATAAGGCAAGAGGATTATAGAATAAAGGCATTTGCAGATGATCTGGTGGTTACCCTATCACAACCAATGGAATCAACAATCCTGATGAACGACATTATACAAGACTATGGTAGAGTTTCAGGTTTTAGAGTGAATTCAAAAAAGACTAAAATGATAGTCAAAAATATGACACAAGATCGTAAACATGAGTTTGAAAGGAGGGCAGGTTTTGAAATTGTACCTAAGGTAAAATATCTTGGAGTTCAGGTTGCAGAATCAAACATGAAATTGTTTCAAAATAATTATGAGGTGTTGTGGCGAGAGGTTCAGAAAGACATGGAGACTTGGAAAAAGCTGCAACTGTCTTTACTTGGAAGAATAGCAGCAGTTAAGATGAACATTTTGCCAAGATTTCTGTTTTTGTTTCAAATGATTCCGGTGCTTAAAAGTGATAAACAACTGAAAGTTTGGCAAACTGGACTTAATAAGTTTGTCTGGAACGAGAAAAAGCCGAGAGTGAAATTGAAAATTATGCAAGATGTTCCAGAAAGAGGAGGCCTTAAACTTCCAAACCTATAGTTATATTATGATGCAGCAGCTTTAACTTTAACAAGTGATTGGTTTGGAAGTAAAAAGGCTGGAATATTGAATGCAGAAAGTTTTGATCTTGAATTTGGATGGCATGCTTACCTATTTTATGATGACAAAGTTGATAAAGTATTTAAAAGTCATATACTTAGAGACTCTTTGATGAGAGTTTGGAAGAAGCACCGACTCAAATGGGATTATAAAATACCGCTATGGCTGGATCTTGGTCATACCTTGTGGAATACAAATATAATGTCACTCGGGGGGTTTTTATACAAAGAGGTTCTTTTTACAGATGCGGGCAGATGGCAGCTGAAGACATTGCAGACACTGTTGGACGAAGGGATTAATTTAACCTGGTTACAATATAATCAATTACAATTGAGATGGAAAGAGGACCAAAAAACTGGTATTATGTTGCATGAGGAAGAATTGGTTAGACATATAAGAGAGAAAGGTCCAATGCATATTAAAAGGCTTTATAATGTTTTGCTAGAAAGGGATTCAGAAACGGAATTAGTTAAAGATTGTATGATTAAGTGGGCACAAAATTTTGAAGAACCAGTGATGTTGGAAACATGGGAAAAAATTTGGGTTCAGAATGTTAAATTTACACAGTCGCAGAATCTGAGGGAAAATTTTTATAAAATGTTTTATAGATGGCACTTAGATCCTAAAAAGTTGTCATGTATGTACCCTAATGTTCAGCCAAAATGTTGGAGATGCGAATGTTTGGATGCTACGTATTATCATGTTTGGTGGACCTGTAGGAAAGTTAAGGCTTTTTGGATAAAAATATGGTGGGTCATGCAGAATGTTTTGAAGAAAAAAATTCAATTTTCTCCACAATTGTTTTTATTGGGTATAGTTAAGGGTTTTACACGGGGTGAAATAAAATTAATATTGTATATGATAATAGCAGCAAGATTGTTGATAGGTAAATATTGGAAGAATGAAGCTTTGCCTACTATCGAGGAATGGACTTTGAAGATGGCCAGTTTTGCAGAGATGGCGAAGATTTCAGCATATTTAAAAGATTGTTCACAAGAGACTTATGAATGGGAATGGCAAAGGTGGATAGAATATGTTCAGAACAAATACCAAACTAGAAAGTACCAAATAGCTTTTATTTGAAAACAATGTATTAGAAATATCTTAATGTAAAGAGATAAAGAGGGAAAATTATATAGGGGGAGGGATGGGTTCAGGTATATATATCAGTATTATTAGTTATGAGTACATAATAGGGAAGTCTGGGGGGGAGGGTTAGGGAGGGTTAGGGAGGACGGGAAGTTTGGGGAGGGAGGTGGGGGGGTGAAAAAAGGGGTGAAAATGTAATTGTAAAACTTTTGCAATAAAAAAAAAATAAAATAAAATAAAAACTGTCATGAGATTTAATTATTGGTTTTCAGTCCTTCATTTCATTCCACAGTGGTTTTGGGAGGGAGGGAGCCTGAAGGATTAACTATTGGGGTTTTAAATTTGTTCAGCCAAATTATTTAATTTGTTTTAATCTATTTTAAATTTTGTATTTATATGTTTTATTCCATGGCTGTTTACCGCCCCGAGTCCTTCGGGAGTAGGGCGGTATACAAATTCAATAAAATAAAATAAAATAAATTAAGCAGCTGTGATAGCCACACAAACATTGCAGTTGGTCCTTGTTGAGCAATGATGATGAAAAAGTAACTTTGCAACCTATACATGCTGACAACATTCGCAGGTTTGCAAAGCATACAAAAACTAAAGTCATTCCATAATTATTGTGAGAGTTTCACTTAGCAAACACTTCCATCATTCTTTTGGTATGAATGGCCAAAGATTGGTCACAACAGAATGGCTGATGATGACAACGGTGATGTTAGTAGATCAGATTCTTCTAGACAGCCTCAGCACACAATAAGCCTATTTTCATTTGTATTGCATGGACTCCTGACTTCCCACACTTGATGGTTGACATTAAAGACCACCAAGAGGTCATGTTGAGCCAGAATGGATTACTGCCCTCATCCTGCTCCTTCCGAAGTTCATCTAAAAGTGCAACCAATGCCATTTCCATCCCATCCCAGGCCTGAACCTTCACAGAAATGAGGATTTATCCAAAGTCCACCGAAATTGTCCACTATAGTGTGACCTAGCCATTTTGTTCTCTTTTGTTCCAACAGGCCGGGCTGGCTTAATATGAATTTTAAATTGAGGGATTGTTAGCTTTTAACTTTGTGGGCCAAATTTTATATATTCGTTTTAAATTGTTTTTAAATTTTGTGAGTTTATATGTGTTTTAATATGGCTGTACACCGCCCTGAGTCCTTTGGGAGAAGAGCGGTATAGAAGTTCAATAAAATCAAAATCAAATCAAATCAATTGTTTCTTGAGTATGAGCCAAACCAAGTAATCCTTCATAACTGGGCTAACAACTCCATCTCTCAAGGATGAATTCAGGCTGGGTGCCTCTCAACTATAGGTTTTTTCCCAATAACAGAAGACTTTCTGCCTCCACTCTTCCACCACTCATGCCTCTATCCTCTTTGTTGCTCACATGGGTGCTGAGATTCTCCACAGTTCAATTTCATTCTGTTTAACAGACAACCTATTGGAGGAGTGACAGAACCTGGGCATGGAGTCAAAAGAGGGATCAGCCTAGAGTGTCTATGTAGCCACTCCCTGTTATGTGAGTCTCTCCTTCATCTGAAGGTGATTCAATTCAGTGTTGGTTGCAGGAGAGAGACTGAGCCAAATCCATTGACTTTCAGGGTGCATCTGGGCAGCCTTCTCAGTTTGAGATACGGTATCATTCGTATGCTGATGATATTTATTTATTTATTTATTGGTTCGATTTATATGCCACCCTTCTCCAGAGACTCAGGGCAGCTTACAATGTGTTAAACAATAGCCTTCATACTTTTGTATATACCTACTTAGTAGGGCTTTCGGGGCCCCCTAAGCGGTGTTCTTTTTTATACAAAGTCAGCTTATTGCCCCCACAATCCAAGTCCTCATTTTACCTACCTCGAAAGGATGGAAGGCTAAGTCAACCTTGAGCCTGGTGAGATTTGAACTTGCAGTAATTGCAGGCAGCTGGTGCTACTTAACAGCACTTTAGTCTGCTGCGCCACCAAGGCTCATCAATATTCAGTTCTTCAACCACTGATTGACATTGATAGCAACAATGCTATCAAAGTTTTGCATTAGTGCATCAATGTTAGATGGAAAGGAAGAGTCTAAATTTGAAAAAAAAAAGAAAGAAAACCCAGTAAACAGAAGCAGCTGTCCATGATTGGTTTTCCAAGAAGTATTATTTTTCATCTTGGTTCTGCATGACATTGCATTGTAATGCTTAGGATTCTTATTCAGTCTAGGGTCTTCCTGGACTATTAGTTTCTGCTCAAATGGTAAAATGGTAGTATGGTAGCTATATCAGGAAAAGTCTTTGTAAATGTTGCATGCAAAGCATTGAAACCACACATGACATTCAAATTAGACTGATTAATTCCTAGTCATGCAAACGGGAACCTACTCAACAAATGGTTAGCACTATCAGGGAGCCTTAATGGGTGCTTTTAATTTTCTAATGCAAAGGGGAGGCATTGATAGAGGCAACAGAAAAGGATTCCTTCAGTGGCTTCCAAAAGCTTTCAACCATGAAGGTCTAGCAGCCAGGAAAAAATTTCTTTCAGGAGAAAAAGAATTTTACAGTATCCAATTTCCCATGCCAATTAATTTCAGACTTCAGATATTCTATGCCAATTATTTTCAGATTTCAGATATCACTTTCTGTGAGCTTCCAGTCAGGTTTCAAGCAAGCACATGTCCCAAAATTTTTCACAGCCATCGTTTTCCTTTAAATTACAGGCTGCCCATTTCCAAGGGTTGGTTACTGAACCTGTCCTACCTCTTACTTTAGTACATCCAGGATTTGTGAGTCCAAATTGAGGTTAGCCAGTGTACAATATCCATTCCTTTTTTTTTTCTTTTCTTTTTTTTTTTGGTGTTACACATAATGAGCCCTGGGATTTCTACTCATGAGACCACCAGTGCAATATATCTTCCTTTACTGGGCAACTGGGCAGCATCATTTGTAAGTCACAGTCAGGGCTTGGGTTTTGGAGATCACTTTTCTGCTATCTCTTCAAGTGAGGGAATTGCCTGAGGGGCATTGCTTCCTTCCCCATGGAATTAGCAGGGAGGTAAGACTACTTGGGCTTTTAGTGCTACAGAGCAAAAATCAATCTAGGAGAAGCTTTGTGTGGAGGTAAGTGAAGGGAATAGTTTCAGTCTAATTCTGAATAATGTGTGTCTCTCTGTGTGTGGATGTGTATGCAGCTACTTTTACAATACAGACAATACAAACATTTTGGACATATTTCTCCTCTCCACCAGACAGAAATCTAGAGTGTACATAACTTGCTGTGGCAACCACTCCCAAATACAATTCTTACAATAAACTGATTACAATATAAATGAGACAAGAAAGAAAACCTTACAATGAATTTCCACCCTCCCCCATAGTCTTTCCAGCTGTCTTCTGAGGATTGAAAAAAGTCTTTTGGTCTTTACTTGTACATCTCAGGGTCTTTCTTTCATGTCTGCTGGGTAGCATGCTTGGTGGTAAGGCTGGTCAGTCAGGCTTGGGAAGGTCTGCTCCACTCTGATTGCTGTGCTGACTTTCAGTGGAGGCTGGATTCAAACCCAATTCCTGGTTCAAACAGATGGAGGGTCTCCTTTGGAGGCAGCATCTGGATCCATGTGCTCTGCTTCCACAGGTTGCAGAGTCCTTTGTGGAGGGCTGAAAGACATTAGAACAGGGTCCCCTCCCCCTTTTTGTGGGTAATCTTCCCAGGAAAGGCATTGTAACAGGATTAGAGATGGGGGGGGGGTTGGTTAGATAGCTTGCAGGCAGAGTTTGAAAAGAACACAACAGTATTGCAATTACTAAACAGATAATACAGTTTCAACAAAATGGAGACACAACAGATAAGAAAACTGGATTCACATGCCTCAGGAAAGAGATGAACAGGTAAACCTATTTAAACACATACAGTAAATGCAAGACTGATTTTTTTCCCTTGTAAACAAACTTAAAACGTTTCCTCATAAACTTGAGTTGTTACTTTAAGATACAGAGAGGAGGAGAAAAAAAAACAGAAATGAAATGAAATGCTCTCTTTAATCTGTGTTTGTTGGCCAGACAAACACAGGGCAAAGGCTCTTTTCTTTCTTTTTTTCTCTCTCTCCCCCATTTTCATTGCTTCAACCTTTTTTTTTTCTAACAATTTAAAATTCTTGTCTCTAGAGATCAGATACATTTTACAGTTACAATTACCTCGAGGGCGCACAAAGACTTAGACACACACACATAAAACAAGGAAGACAAAGAGAAGAAAACAGAACTCTGAGATTTCACACACACTGATCATTCCCACATAAATCTCAGTTAAATTAGGGAAGGCACAAATCTTAAACATACCACGTGGTTACATAGAAGACAGAGAGACAAACAAACAAACAAAACAAACAAACAAAACAAACAAAATCCCCAACATTCCTATTTATATATTTCCCTTTTCTTTTAAGTACCTTTATTTAGCCAAATTTGTCTCCCGGTGTTGTCTCTTAGCAAAGCCCATTTTTGACACAATTTTCCTAATTTCCTTTTATCCATGCCCCTCAATATGGGCACCCGCCTGGCGTCCCAGGCCGCGAGCACTTCTTCCACAGGGGTCCCCGCCACCCGCGAACTATCGCTACCCATGACCCTTTCCTTTTCTCCGGAAGGATCACTTCGACTTAGCCGGGTGGCACGCCGTCAGTTTTCAGAGAAAAAGCTCTGGGAAGGACTTCGATTCCCTTACGAAGTATGGGCCCCTTCCTCTTAGGGAATCGCCGTAGTTTTTCGGATCCAAAAAGGGGATCCGGGAGGACCTGCTGACCCCAGCAGGTGGTACTGGCACCTCCTCTCACACACACATGCTCGCCCCGTGTCTGGGCTGGACAAAACCGGGTTTCCCTTTCACAATTTATTCCCCCCCTTCATACACTTGGCTTTCACTCGGCTTCCATTCCTTTTAAACACAAAGTTCCACGTTTGGCAACCCCCCCCCTGCTTTCTCTATCCTACCGGTCATGGCTCGGTGGAGCTAGCAGTAGGCAGAGGTGCGGCTAGAGGTCACTCAAAGAGGTGAAATCAGACTGTTTTCCAGGTGGAATCCCACACACACACTTCCTCCTTCCCTAACAGAAGGTCCTGTGCTCTGGCAAAACCCCCATGCTCTCCAGACTATTAGTCTTTCTGCGGCTAGGAAATGCACAGAGGAAGCAAGATCCAACTGTGATTGGGAGAAGGGCCTTCACTCACACACATGCAGGCATACACAAATTCCCCATGCTTTTCCATTCTTCAAAATTAAAATTTAGAGGTACTCACCTTCTTTCCAAGCAGCCTTTGAGCTCAAACTCAAAACCCCTTTAAAACCTAGTTCCAAATGGCCAAGGTCCACGAAAACATACCCACAGACTCAATGGGTCTGCTGCTAGCAAGGGAGGCTTACCTGGGCCTGGTCCATTGGTTAGGTTAGCTTGGAGTCCCATCTGGGTCGCCAATTGTTGGAAGAAACATCCTTCTGGGTTCTGCTCCAAGTGGGGAAACAGACACTGGAAACATGGAGACTGCTTGGAAAGATGGTTTAATGGTGGACAGGATCACATGGCTTGAGTTCCTGAACAGAAAAGGGCAGATACAGAAAATCCTCGGGTTTTTATGCTCTCTCTGGCTCTGCATTTCTTGGGGCCCCAAAAGAGTACCCTGATTGGTTGTCAGACTCCCAGGGGGTGGGGGCCTTGCTGGCTGATGGTCACATGTGCTTCCCAGGTCACATGTGGTGAGTTTCTGCTGCTATTGTGTAGAGGGCTAATCTTTGTTGGATCTTTGGCAATTCCTACTATGGCTCTGCCTGAAGGAGGTAGATCTTTGTTATGTAGAATAGACTGGCCCAGGCCTTAATGGCCCATTGACAAAGGGTGGGGGCAGGAAGATGGGAGCTGCTTCAAAACATGCTTATCCCAGGGAAATATAATATTCTGCCTTTTTCGTATTTCCTAAAATATTTCACTCTTCCAGGAGAGGGGTGGGTGCTAACTTCCTACACTCAGTAAATTAGGAAGCTCTTAAAATAGGCTGGAATTCTCAATCTCTTGATCAGGAAGATGATAAACAACAAAAATGAAGAGGGAAGCTGTGCTGGCCTAGTGAAGACGTCAAATTATAATATTAATCTGAACAGTAACTTCTGGTAGAAAATTCAAATAAAAGTTCAACACTCTTCAAGCGTTCAGGAGTTACAAAAATTCCTCTCGGCATTGGAGTCAGCATTGATGATGAATAATGGCCTTCAGTAAATCCCTGAAATGGCCCCCTCTGTAGTCCTGTACTCAGCAACGCTTACCACACCTGAAGAAGCTGTTCCAAGAGAGACCTTAAATAATTACATTGAAAGGGGAGCAGTTGGAAAGGATTATAGTCACTGGAGCAAAGTGAATATGACAGAGATGATAGATGGTATAAAACAGTCCATGATATCTATGGAAAGGCTTGTTTCCATTTCCACAAAGTCATCCAAGTTTAGCCAAGGGAAATCTTTTTTTTGGGGGGGGGGAATCCAACTCAATGAAATTTAGGAGTTTCTGCCCCCAAAAGTCCCCCCAAACAGTGAGGCAAATTATACAGCCATGCACAAGATTTCTATAATGTTCAACAATGTTTTGCTCACTACAGAATCATCACCAGTTACTACCAGCAGTTCCTTGCATTGAAGTTTACTGTCTCCGAGGTCAATAAGGATTTTCTTCTGCTCCCCAACATCTCCCTTGGCTTCCACATCTATGGCCATTTCCAGAATGAGTTATTTATTTCCTTAAACAGCCTCTCCATGCTCTCCTCACAAGGCCAAGTGGTTCCAGGTTATAAATGTGACCAGCAGGATATTCTGCTCTCCATCATTGGTGGTCTCAGTGCCAAGTCCTCAAGGCAGATGGCCTCCATCTTCAGCATCTTTAAGGTCCCACAGGTAAGAGAGCTCCACTGAATACAATATGGAGTAGACAAAGATCAAAACACACATATAAGCCAAGAGGAAACTAAAGGTAATTTGGGGGAGGCACATCATGAGCGGGTGACTCTTAATGTATTCTTCATAAAAGGGTAGCCATCATTTTAGTGGCATTTATTCCCTGCATCAGGTTGTTGGTTTCTTCTCTTGTCTTCTGACGTACCACAACCAGTCAAGATGTGTAGCTTCCCTAAGAAGGGAAGGACATTAAGCTGGCCACAGAGAGTGAGTCAGCCTGACTGTTATGCTCACTCCTAAAGTTGCCATAAGACTTTACTTTGTCTTTGAAAGATGAATCTCATTTTTTCCAGCTCGGTGTTGGCTTTGAGTTCTCTCAGGAAGAGAGAAGAGTTTATTCTTCCTTCTTCTGGATTAATCCCAAGGAATCTCCTCAGTATGTGGGTTTAGTGCAGCTGCTTCTGTATTTCCAGTGGAACTGGGTTGGTCTTATGGCCCCTGAAGATGACAGAGGAGAACATTTCATTTCAACTCTGATGCCAATGCTCCAGGAGAAGGAGATCTGCCTGGCCTTCACTGAAAGGTTGAAATTAGATGATCTTCAAATGATAATGAAAAAATTACTTCTCAATTTACAGACTTGGTCAAAAACTGAAGTGATTATTCTGTTTGGAGACTTCGATTGTAGTACTGGTGTACAGGCAATTGTATTTGCCCATGAAAAATCGAGAAAGAAAATATTTCAGAATGTTTGGATCTTAACCTCTCATTGGAAACTTAGTCTGGAGGAATCTGAATACACATTGCAATATCTAAAGCCTTTCCATGGAGCCTTGCATTTCAGGGACCACACTGGGGATGTCTCTGAATTCAGCCACTTCCTCCTGTCTTTAGACCCCTTGAACCCCCAAGGAGATGTCTTTCTCCCTCTATGGTGGGAAATAGTCTTTGCCTGCAAGTTCCATAAATCAGGAAAGATCCTTCCAAAGGGGGAAAAACAATGTTCAGGAAAGGAGAATCTGCAGAATCTGCCAAATTACACTATTGAAAGGAGCATGACAGGTGAAAGTTACAAGATCTACAATGCCATTTATGCTGTGACACATGCTTTACATGCAATGTATGGATCCAGAGTGCGACCGACCGTGATGAGGCTTGGAAAGAGGATCTCCAATGTCCAGTCATGGCAGGTAATTTCTGTGGCTTCCTTAGAAAGGAAAACATATTAAAAGCAATTATTAGAAAGATATGAATAATGTTTTGTTGGAAGAGTTTGGGGGGGGGGAGAAGAGAAGTAAACCAAATGAGCTGTCCATAAGATTCATAGAAGAAAGACCTTCGTAAAGTCTGAAAGGCTTCAATGGTTGCCAGAGTTTCAGGAGGTAACCATGACAGGGAGTAGATGTCAGCTGAGAGCAAAAGAACAATCTGGCTGTGTTTGAGAAAGAAGCTTCCAGAAGTCAGTAGAAGTCCTAGTTGGCATATTTGCAGAACACCCTCTGTTGCCCTGATCCAACTTGTAGGAAGACACTCAATTCGTTTTAACCTTGGTTTATGTTTCTATAGTTTAACATCCTAAGTGACCCACTCAATTTGTCCATTTTTGCATTTATTGCACTGCTCAGCTTGTTGTGTGAATGCAGCAAGTCTTTATCCATCTTAATGGGTTGAACTTCTCTGAACAGTGAAGACACAAACCAGAGCAAGCTCTACCCTTTCCTTGATTTCATTTCATGAAACATGAAATCAAAAATCGTGTCTTGCTCATACAATGTCCTACCTGTCAATGACTACTTCAGCTTCAACCGCCATAATACACAAGCACCCAATAGATACAAATTCAAGGTAAACAGCTCCAAACTCAATTGCAGAAAATATAGCTTCAGCAACAGAGTGGTCAATGCCTAGAATGCACTACCTGACTCTGGTTTCTTTCCCAAACCCCCAAAACTTTAACCTTAGACTGTCTACTGTTCACCTCACCCCATTCCTAAGAGGTCTGTAAGGGGCATGCATAAGCGCACCAGCGTGCCTACTGTCCCTGTCCTAATGTCCCCATTTATTTGTATCCTTATCCTGTATTCATAATCATGTTTATACTTATATCTGTAATCTTATACATGTTTGACAAATAAATAAATAAATAAAATAAAAATAAATAAAATGGTTCCTGGATTGTGCTCTGTTTGATTCTCAGACATAGAAAATCAGAGGACTTGTACTCTGTTGCCATAAACATTATTTCATTGTTGCTGAAGTGAATTTATCAGTTTCAAGACCTGAGGACAAAGTAAATATTTAAAACTACATGTAATCAAGTGTCACAGGAGGAAAAGCATATGATTAATTTTGGAATGTGGCACTAAAATCTTTAAATGTTTTGATTCAGATAAATTCTGATAAAGCTTGATTTGAAGAAACCATGATACAAAGGATCAGTGATAAAGAAAAAACACTTCTGGTTTCAGAGTTAAATATTTGGTCTTACTACAGATTCCTCAGTTCTCCACCAAGAGACTCTAGTTTTTCAGACATAAACTCATCTTCTCAATACGATCACCATGTTCCAATAGGAGCCATAAAATGTAGCTCTAACCAAATACTCCTATTTCTGAAGGTCTCTTTTATTTCAGATTCTTCCCTATTTGAGGAATGTGCAGTTCAACAACAGTGCTGGAGAGAAAGTCTCCTTCTCAGGAGATGGACTGGGATCTGCTCGTTATGATCTTTTCAATTGGGTTCTCTTCTCCAATCGATCTTTTGTCCCCATGAAGGTTGGGCAAATAAATCTTGAGGCTCCCCCAGGCCAAGATTTCACCATTAACTCTGATGGAATCATCTGGGCCCCAAAGGTGAGCTGCAAGGAAATGTAAGTTCAGAGAAAGATTCATTATCTTCCTGAGAGGCAGAACATCTTCCTAAATAGAAAAATAATCATTTGAGTCAGAAATCATGGCAGTCATTTGGTGAAAAATCTGCTTTGCATGTAACACATTTGAGGTATGATTTGTGTCATTCCACAAAGGGTTAGGATTGGGAACAACATCTGCTTGAAACAAAGGATGCAATTACAGCAAGCAACAGGGATTTCAATTGGACCATTGCTGCTCATTTGTATCCTTCCTGGTTCTGTCTTTTAGAAATGCTGTAATTCAGTCACAATCCTTCCTCTCCAGGCTGAGATCCCAGTTCCAATCTCCAGCATCTGTTGGTAGGTTGGGGTGCTACTGGCCTGAATCCCCCAGCAGCTGTTCCTGGTTTTTGATAGACAAGGGTGAACAATTTTATTAGAAGAGATTCTGAACATAGAAATGGGAATGTGGAATAGAAAGTATTCCTCTTTTCTCTTTCAGAAGGTGCCCTTTGCCAGGTGTGGCATGAAGAGGTGCCATGCAGGAGAGAGGAGAAGAGTTCCAGAGGGAAAGCAGGTTTGCTGCTACCTGTGTGAACCTTGTCCAGAAGGGACTATTTCTAATCAGACAGGTAGACAAGACTTTTAAATCTTAATCCTCCAGAATCAAGGAGGACATTCATTAAATCAATATATTTTTGTTATTGTCGTCATTTCTGATGAGATAGACATCCACTCAAACGTTTCAGCAGAACCTTTCAGTAAACTACCCTATCTTTCCTAATCCTCAGATTAGATAGGATAGATTTAGGACAAAATTTATGAATGCTCTAACATCCAATTGGGAAAACCAACTTCCAATCTTTTCCTGAGGAAGTGGGGCTTGCGGTCCAAGCTTTAATTTTTATTATTCAGAATATGCTCCTTCCGTCAGCACTATTAAAGTCTGAGGAAATTGACCTGCCAGAGAAAGAGGGAATTCATCTATCTATGTCTCTTTGTAGAGCAGGAAAGAGGAAAAAAAGTCTGAATGAACAGATTTGAAGTACAAAGCAGAGAGGTTAAGGCACAGATAATATGCACACAAACAAGCATTCCTGGATAACAGATCTGTCGGTCTTGTGTGAGTTCCATTATAAAGTGAGGGAGAAAACAGGCAGGAATCTCAAACTAAAAGCCACATTACTCATGGAGGTGCACAATGAATGGATAGCTGGAACTGAACGAATCCTTGTCTCTAGCTAATCAGGATCATCATAAATGAATGATGGTTTGCTCTTTATGATGGCCCATAAATTGCACAGTGGGTTCTTTCATTATTCCCTTTGTGGGTAGGTCAACAGCAGAAACAGACTTATGTGGGAGGGATAATATGCATGGAAGATGCTCAAGAAATCCTTAGACAAAAATTTTTGATTTCAGATGCCGTTCACTGTGAACCCTGCCCAGAAGACCAATTTCCCAACAAGGACAAGGACCAATGCATTGCCAAGAAGATCCACTTCCTGTCCTATCAAGACACCCTGGGATACATTTAATTTTTCTTGTTCTTTTCCTCTCTGTGATCACTTCTGCAGTCCTGGTGATTTTCTATAAACATCATGACACACCAATTGTAAAGGCCAACAACCGAGATCTCACCTACATCCTGCTGGTCTCTCTCCTGCTCTGCTTCCTCTGCTCCTTCCTCTTCATTGGCCGACCAGGGAAGATCACCTGTCTCTTCCAACAATCTGCCTTTGCCATTCTCTTTGCCCTGGCGGTTTCCACTGTGTTGGCAAAAACTGTCATGGTGGTTCTTGCCTTCATGGCTACCAAACCAGGGAACAAGACAAGGAAACTCTTAGGAAAACCACTGACAAACTCCATTGTCATAGCCTGTCCCCTGCTCCAAGCAGTCCTTTGTGCTACCTGGCTAGGAACCTCTCCTCCATTTCTCAACTTGGACTTCCACTCCTTGTTTGGAGAGACCATCTTGGAATGTAAGCAAGGCTCAGCTCTAATGTTTTATAGTGTCCTCTCTTACCTAGGACTTTTGGCCCTAGTCAGTTTCACAGTGGCATTTCTAGCTAGGAAATTGCCTGATAGTTTTAATGAAGCCAAGTTCATTACTTTTAGCATGCTGGTCTTTTGCAGTGTTTGGATCTCCTTCCTCCCCACCTACCTGAGCACCAAAGGGAAGTCCATGGTGGCTGTGGAGATCTTCTCCATTTTGGCCTCTGGAGCTGCTCTCTTGGCTTGTATCTTTTCCCCCAAATGCTACATTATTCTGCTGAGGCCAGATTTGAATTGCAGAGAAAATATAGTAAGAAACAAGAATTTCTAATTAATGCTAGAATTAGCTTCAGTTATATTTGTCTATGAAGCACATTTAGAATGGGATAAGATTTCTAATAAATAATAACATGAAGGAGGAATTTGTCCATAAAGGAATTCCTTATCAATTCTGTGACTGTTTACAATATTCCTGTGATCAATCTTTCGTTTTTCATGTTTTCAAAGTGTCCTTAGTGAGGTCCAGTGCCCTGCATGGAAGGAAAACTTGTTGTTAAAGATGTGTTTATTATTTTGGATATTTCTAAGTTTATATGGCTAAGGAAAAAACCAAGAATTAGATACAAACTACTGCAAGATTGTAAGGAAAAGGGGGGTTTGGGTTTACCAGACCTGAAATTGTATTTTGAGTCATGTTGTCTGGCCTGGTTAAGAGTGGATGAACCTCCAGAATAAGAGGTTACTTGTATTGGAGGGCCACGAATTAAGGTTTGGATGGCACAGTTATTTATGGTCTGATAAAGTTAAATTTTATCAGACCATAAATAACACTGTGTCCTGTCTTATCTAGAACTTTTGGCCCTTATCAGTTTCACAGTGGCCTTTCTGGCTAGGAAATTGCCTGATAGTTTTAATGAAGCCAAGTTCATTACTTTTAGCATGCTGGTCTTTTGCAGTGTTGGATCTCCTTCCTCCCCTCCTACCTGAGCACCAAAGGAAAGTCCATGGTGGCTGTGGAGATCTTCTCCATTTTGGCCTCTGGAGCTGCTCTCTTGTCTTGTATCTTTTTTCCCACATGCTACATTATTCTGCTGAGGCCTGATCTGAATTGCAGAGAAAATATAGTAAGGGACAAGAATTTATAGGAGTTGCCTCATTTATATTTGTCTTTGTGGCATATTTAGAATGTGAGAAGATTTCTAGTAAATGATGACATTAAAGACGAATTTGTCCATAAAAGAATTCCTTATCAAGTTCTGCGACTGCTTACAAAATTCCTGTGGTCAGTTTTTTGTTTTTCATGTTTTCAAAGTGTCCTTAGTGAGGCCGAGTGCTCTGTATGGAAGAAAAACTTGTTATTAAAGATGTGTTTATTATTTCAGACATTTCTAACTTCATATGGCAAAGGAAAAAAACCCAAAATTTGATACAAACTACTGCAAGATGCTAAGTAAATAGGATGTTTGGGTTTACCAGACCTGAAATTGTATTTTGAGGCATGTCTGGCCTGGTTAAAAGAGTGGGTGAACCTCCAGAACAAGAGGCTGCTTGAATTAGAGGGCCACGAATTAAGGTTTGGATGGCACGGTTATTTATGGTATGATAAAGTTCAAGTTCATGTTGATTTTAATAATCATTTTGCTAGACGTGCCATACTAAGATTTTGGAATAAATATAAAACAAGGTTCTATACAAAGTTCCCTCTTTGTATGTCCCCCAAAGAAGCTTTTTTAAGAAAAGAAATGGTGGCAAAGGCAGACCGCTGGACGTATGGTAAAATATTATCCTTCAACTCAGGTGAACCTACATTAAAGTTTAGGGAAGAACTTGAATTAAAAGGGTTTTTTTGCCTTTGGTTTACATATCAAGAACTGAAAGAACGGTTTAAATCAAATAAAAAGTGTTGTGGGTTTGATTTTGCTTTGAATGAATTGGAAATCTTACTGTGTGGTAGTGATATTATTGCTAAGATTTATAAAATATTATTGAAATTGAATTTGGAAAGTGAACATGTAAACATTGTATGATTCAATGGGCAAGGAATTTTGGATATAATGTGATGCCTGAACAATGGGAAAATATGTGGATGAAAGGTTTAAAATGAACTATAATTTAAAAGAATTTTTTATAAGATGATGTATCGCTGGCATTTAACACTTGATAAATTATCCAGAATGTATAAAGGTATTTCAAATGAATGTTGGAAGTGTAAAAGCAAAGAAGGAACTTTTTACCATTTATGGTGGACATGTGATAAAACAAAGCAATTTTAGAGTAAGATTCATATTATAATACAGAATATTCTTCAAAGGAAAATAAAAAGAAAACCAGAAACTTTTCTTTTGGGTTTATGGAAGAGGACTTGTAGAAAAAACTTGGAAATTGGATCTTATAAATGTTGACAGCACCAAGATTATTATACACACAAAAGTGGAAGAACTCTTAGATTCCCACAATGGATGAGTGGCTAGAGAAGCTGATGGAGTTGGCAGAAATGGCTAAATTGACCATTTTGGTTAAAGGAAAGAATATAGGTTCTTTTGTTTCCACATGGAGACCGCTTCTGAACTTTGTGCCTGAAGTGGGGAAAAAATGAAACTTTGATTTTGGGTCTTACTGATTATATTGATATGTTTTTATAGAAATGGCTAGCTTATATTATTAGGGAAAAACAAAAAGTTGTAGTTTGATGTTAATGCTTTTTTTTTTTTACTTCAACAGAGGGAGTCAGAAGTCATTTTTTCTTCTTTTCTTTTCCCCAATTTCTCCTCACTTTTCTCTCCTTGTTTTCCCCTCACACACTGTGTCTTCCTATTTACTTTTGCATTTTGCATTTTATCTTATAACCTAATAAAAAATGTTAAACTGGAAGAAAAATGTGTTTATTATTTCAAGGAGCCTTGGTACTACAGGGGTTTAAGGCACCCTGTTATTAAGCTTATTAAGACCAGCTGCCTGCAATTACTGCAGGGTTCGAATCTCGCCAAGGCTCAAGGTTGACTCAGCCTTCCATCCTTTCTAAGGTATGTTAAATGAGGACCCAGTTTGTGGGGGCAATAAGCTGACTTTGTATAAATATACAAAAGGATGAAGGCTATTGCTGAGCACATTGTAAGCCGCCCTGAGTCTTCGGAGAAGGGCGGCATATAAATCAAATTAAAAAAAAAAAAAAAAAGGAGAAAAATTTCTTATTTTGTTCCTTATTTTATGTAGTTTATTTTTAAGGTAGTGTTTTACAGGATTGGGGTCAATTTATACATATATGGCTGTTTCCTTAGATGTTTGAGGCTTTATAGAACTTCCCTATCACTACTCAATTGTTTTTGAAATAGCAGAGTTTAAATCCCCCCACCCATCCAGATCTGCAGTACTGCCTCATCAATGTTGGGCAGAATTTCCCTGAGAGGAATGAGCAAAGAATGTCATAATTGTATGGAGTAGGTTAGTCATCTCTTGTGACATATCATCTTGTGGACTTCCCTGGTAAACTACGCTGTTCCATGTGATCTGTGTGCACAGAAGGTCTCCACAGGAATCATTCTATCCATGCCCAACATCACAATCAAATTTCTTTAATGAGGACAAGTTCCCAGTCATTCAAGGTGTGCCAAGGTATGACAGTCATCAAAGTCAGGAAGCACCTAGAAATCACAGAGTCCTGTGACATGTAGTCATTTAATCCTGGGTAGTGCACAATTGGTATGTTGATGATAACATCTCCATTTCCATCAGAAGGCCTCTCATGTGGGAAATAGAAATGGAGAAATGTGCTCAAATTGTCCCATAAAATAGTAAACTCAAATTCTTTGGCTTTCCAAAAGCAACGTAACTGACATACTTTTTTATGAAGAGAATATTTCTCTGCTAAAGATTGTAGCAATAGAAGAGCGGCAACATAATTGATAGTTTGTTAATTATGAATATGTATAATTACACCATCTATTTCATATGCATAAATCATCTTCTCCTTCTTTATCAAATGTATAAATATGAGTGCATCCTTTGGTCTTCAAGTGTTTCTCTCACTATTCTCTGGAGAAAATTTACCCTGGGCACACTCTTAACAAGCAATACTGCTGTGAGAATTGATTATTGGTTTTTGGTCCTGCATTTGAAGCCTGAAGGCTTAAGCAGTTGTAATAGCTGCATAAACATGAGAGATAGTCCTTATTTAGCAACAATGATGAAATAGTAACTTTGCAACCCAACACACTGATGGGAATGGGACAATTGGCTGAAGTCACCTTGCCCCGGCCACTTCACCCAGCCTCCCCATTTCAGCCAACCCACCATGGCCACCCCTCCCCATCAATCCCTCCTTGCTATCCCCTCCCTATTAGCCCCCCAACTGATTCTCCCCAGCCACCCTCCCCCACTGCCTCACCCTGGATGATTCACTGTAGTACAAATTGCCCCGGCAGATTTGCAGCGTGGAACAATTAGCCCTGCATGTCTCAACTCTTCCCAGAACAAAAACATTCCCAGAAGATCCTTCCCACTGCAGCAAACTCCTCCTCCTCTACTGACTCCTGGAATTGGGGCCCATTCCCCATTTTTTTCATCGCCTCCCACATGAGAATCACTCTCAGCAAAGAGGGATCGGGGCCATGTGGGTTGCAGACAGTAAGAGGCTCTAGGTCAGATCTACCATAAAGGATGAGAGGGGGAAAATAGGGAAGGGGGGAATGACAGGAAACATAGCAGGCAACCATTATGCAACCGGTGGTCCCAACTGGAGAGCCATAGATGATGCTTCCTAAATTAAAGGCTCTGTCACTCCAGGAGAGATTGAATTTTTTATTCCTCCCAGATAGTTGTACAGAGAGCACAGTCCTGCCCTGCATTGACAGCAGGCTACAGCTTGTGGGCCCCTCTTTGCAAACTGCACACCTCAGGCCATGGAATTGATCAGAAAACTGAAGCACTGAATTGGCTGCTGCATGGTGAGAACAGAAGCTGTCTGGCCCATGTGCTCACCCTTTGCATTGAACCAAAGTGGGGCAGCTCAAAGGGAGTCAAAAGGCAACCATGATCACTCCTGCCACAGCCTGGGGTATCCAGTTTGCAAAGAGGGGAGCATGAACCATTGCAGCTAGGGAGGGGTGAATGCCATGGGTCAGCTGGTGTGAGGGGGCTGGGATGAAGTGGATGTAGCCAATTGTCCTAGACTACACATTGACAATGTTCACAGGTCTATAAAGCATAAAAAATGATGTAATTCCATAAGTGATGGGACAGATTCACTTAGCAAGCACTTCCAGCATGATTTTGGTAGCAGCCACCAGTGGCCTCATTCAGTTGTGGTCCCTTGGAATATGGTGGCTGCTTCTGTCATTGCACCATGTGGCCTTGTGACAAAGTGATTCGTTCTGCTTCCCTCTTGCTGTTTGTGCAGCTTTGCAGAAAACTCTGGAGCTCCAGCGAAGGTGAAGTTTCAGGTGGAGGTCAACAACGGTGATTTCATTGATTTATTTTATTTTCTGAGTGCAGAACATCTTACAATAAAAGGAGAAAATGTGCTATTTAAAATTGGCCTATTGATCTAAATAAACCAAAAACCAAAAACTATACAATCAATATAAAAATTAAACGCAGAAGAAATTTAAAAACCGTATGTGACATTATACAGGCCATCCTCCTTCAAAGTTACAAAGGCACTGAAAAAAGTGACTTATGACCGTTTTTCACACTTATGACCATTGCAGCATTCCCATGGGCATGTGGTCAAAATTCGGGCCCTTGGCAACTGGCTCATATTTATGACGGTTGCAGTGTCCCAGGGTCCTCTTTTCTGACCTTCCAACAAGCCAGGTCAATGGGGAAGCCAGATTCATTTAACAACCATGTCATTAACAGGGGGGCATGGATCCAGTTCACAGGTGGTCACAACTACATCCCATGGACTCTGTCGACATCCTTGGGATCAACCAGATCAAACTGTTCCTAAATTACTGCAAAAGTCCTTTCCCCAGCCTTCTCCATAGGATCCACTCCATGCTTGGCCTCCAACTGGGAAGAGATCCAAGCAATTTTATCAACCAGAATTCCTCTGTGAGCGTGAGAAAAAAAAATTCCCTCACAGTTGCTGTGCCTATTAATGGCCTTTGGCTTAGATAATTGAATAGGCCAATCAGAGTGCAGCTCCTGATTTTGAATCTCCCGGGCTTTTTCTATGCCTTCCCTAACTGTCACTAACTGTCACTAACTGTCAGCATATAAGGAGCTGCTTGCCAGCAGGCTAACCCAGTTCGGGATCAGAGGCAGAGCTGAAGTCACCAAAGCCTCTCCCTTCTGAGGAGGAAAGGCCCAAACTCCAATCGTGCAGGGCGATTGTAGAAAGAGCTGACAAGATACTCAAGGAAGAGACTGACAACTGATATTCTGTTGAATAGGCTTTGTTTATTTTCGTAAATAAAACAGTTTAGTTTAAAAATCTTCGCGGGGCTCATTTATTTAATAGATTGTAAACATATAAAGTTACGGTCCACCATCTTTATAACATCCTGTGAGGCCTGAAGGAAAACCTACACATGACCCTTACCCAGAAGGTTCCAGATCATCTTTAAAAAGGCCACAGGTGTCACTCAGTGTTATAAGAAGTGCAAAAAGAATGGAGAAATGTTGACATTTTGTGGCTTGTAGTGCCATGAGGTAGGCCTTAATAGAAGCTCTAGCTCAGGTATGTCAAACTCAAGGCCCCTCCCACCCCAGTCCACACACAGGAGGGGACGAGTGCACAGGGTCCAAAAGCGTCTGGCAGTAGTCAGACTGGGCAGGTGGGTCCAAGCACTGGGACTGCCAGGTTGGCCCTCCAAGCAAAAGGGGGAGGCAGAGCCGTGGGGGTCGGCACATGATCAGGCCTGCTGAATGCACCAGGTGGCTGCCCACTCACTCACCCACTCTGTCCCACCATTTGTTTTTGTTTGACCACGGCCATCCCACCTGGGACAGGGCAGGCAGATGCGTGGCCCCCTTGCAGACCAAACCTCATGCCTTCCCCCCAGGCATCTGCTTCCACCTGCTGCTGTTGCTTCCACCATGGGGCGCAGCCCGTGCTGTCCAAACCTCTTCCTCCAGCTCCACCAGACATGGGGATGAGCCTCCCACCCACTTCCCCGCCCACAATGGCCCCAGTATATGGGAAGGGCAGAGAGACCCATCACCAAGAGGCAACTGGGACTCCCCTCCCTACTCTGCCTTGCCTGAGCCCAGCCCCACAGCTGACCTACGTGCCCCACACCAGCATACATGGGGACTCCTCAGCCATGCCACACGGCCTCACCCCCTGCCTCGCCTTCAAGCAGTGGCACCAGCAGTAGCAGAGCCCTCCAGCAGGAGCCCCACTGTCCCTCAGCCCCTCTTCCCAATCCAGGAAGCCCAGTCTGGGCAAGGAGAGAGAGCCTGGAGCAGGAGGCAAGTGAGCCCAGGCAGCCCCTCAGGGAAGTAGGGCACGGCTGTGGAGTCCTGGTGCCCTGGGAGCTCAAAGGTCAGATGACTCATGCTGCCATCTGTACCCCTCACATAGCCCAAGAGTGTCAGTGAATCTCTTCCGGTGGATCAGCCTGGTCCCACCCCCCAACACGAGGGACATCTAGCTCGCCATGCCCACCCTGTCCACACCCACCCAGACACCCACAACCACACAGCCATGTCGCTCCCGGCTCCCCTAAGGGCAACAACAATCCTGATCTGGCCCTCATTGAAATGGAGTTTGACACCCCTGCTCCAGCTCACATTCATGATTTAAATTTTAAATTTGGTTTTAAATTTGAGCCGAAATTATTTAATAATTTTAATTATTTTTAACAGATGTCTGTCTTTGTGCTTTTAATAGGCTGTACACCGCCCTGAGTCCTTCGGGAGAAGGGCGGTATAGAAATTAATTAATTAATTTATCTATCTATCTATCTATCTATCTATCTATCTATCTATCTATCTATCTATTCTATCCAAGGCCTCAGTAGCTTTCCTATTTGAGGTAGTGGCCAAGGCCTCAGAGGGATCACACAGCAGAGCCTGGGGTATAATCCTCACTTCCCTTTGGAACCCCATCAGTCACTAAGAGTGGACTGGTCAAAGACATCCAGCCTCCCTGCAGAGAGGGGCAGCAAAACAGAATCTCAAAGTCATGATCTGGCCAGGACAAAAGGGACAAGGATAGCTCCTCCTCAGATCCCATTGGAAGTGGTCTGTTTTGAGTTGAGCCATGAATGATGGGGGCCATGTTGAAGTGCCTCTAAGACCTGCCCTGGGGATGGCAAATGGACATCTCTCAAGACCATCAGTCTGAGGAACCCCACAGTCAACTGAGAAATGCCCTACAGAGGCTCAGACATGGAGGTTGCTGTGCAGCAAGAAGGCTGGTACAGTAGTATTGATTCCAACTGTGAAGGAATCTTCCAGAAAAGAATTTCAGACATGGCAATTTGGGGAGCAGCACCCCAAAAGACCAAAAGAGACACCCAGATGACAATTCCTACCCTAGGCATACAGCAACAGAAATTTACAAATCTTGCCCCCAAAAATGCAGTTAATATCCTGAGATTATTCCTCAAATTCCATTTATGCCTTGTGCCACTATTCTCAAGTAGCACTCCTATTATCTTCTCTGCAGGGGTCACTTTCACATAGGTCAACAACACAACTTCTCCATGACGCCATCTGCTCTGTGAATTACAAGAGACACAAAGATGTTTTCCATTCTGCTGCATGAAGAGAAGCTGTTGCTTAGGGACAATGGCTTTTACCTGCAATTATCCGAAGAACAGATACATTCTTTATGTATTCCCTGTGGATTTCCAGACACAAAGGATAAAACCTGCTTTAAAAAATATCTCTGAATTCACCAGCTGGGGGGCAGAACGTGTCACGTTAGCCTGCCTTGCAAAGAGCTCACTCCTGGGTTGGAAGAGACTCACATGCCTTTGTTTCCTCTTTGGTCACAGCCCAAACACAGGTAAGAGGAAGCATTGTTGACATAAATTTGTCCTAGTGCCATCCAGGAGGCACAGGTGGTGTCTGATCTGTTAAAGGTCCAGTGAGATTTCAGGAGCAACCTTCAAATCAGTTTCTGCATAAACCTTGATTTCTGTTCGAGGAGGGAAGGAGACGAGACTGACAGTCATGCTACTGCTGTTGCTGATGCTTTTCTGGCTCCTGGCTCCAACTACAGCAAAGAGTCTGAAAACCATCTGTGTGTTCAGGGGTTATATCGACTTAAAGGAAAGTTACTATAGGCCTGGTGATCTCATTATTGGTGGGAATTTGGCCTTGGAAACCATTGTAACGTCTGTTGTCCCAGCCTTTGATACAATGAATTTTCCTATTAAAAGTGGGTAAGTTTCAACTGGAGGGGAAATATGCAGATAATTGTTTTCTTTGCTTTAAATTCAGGAAGTTTTTCAGAAATACTTCTAGAGTCTGTACTGTCCTGGTGCAGTGCACATTTTATGCTTTTCTCAATAAAATAGCAAGCTGTTGAAATATGCTGGAATTCTCAATCTCTTCATCAAGAAGATGATAAACAACAAAAATGAAGAGGGAAGCTGTGCTGGCCTAGTGAAGAAGTTGAATTATAATATTAATCTGACCAGTAACTTCTGGTAGAAAATTCAAATAAAAGTTCAGCACTCTTCATGTGTCCAAGATACAAAAATCCCTCTCAGTGTTGGAATCAGCATTACTCATGAATAATGGCCTTCAGTAAACCTATGAGGTGACCCCCACTATACTCCTGTGCTCAGCAATCTTTACCCCACCTGAAGAAGCTGCTCCAAGAGAGACCTGAAAGAATTACATTGAAATGGGAGCAGTTGTAAAGGATTTCAGCTACCGAAGCAAAGTGAATATGGCAGGGATGATAGAGAGTATAAAACAGTCCATGATATTTATGGAAAGGCTTGTCTCATTTCTCCCAAAGTCATCCAAGTTTAGCCAAGGGAAATCCTTTGAAAAAAACCCAAACCCAGTAAAATTTGGGAGTTTCTGCTCCCAAATTTTCCCCCAAACAGTGAAGTAAATTCTACAGCCATGCACAAGCTTTCCTGTAATGTTCTCCAATGTTTTTCTCACTACAGACTCATCCTCGGTAACTACCAGCAATTCCTTGCATTGATGTTTGCTGTCTTCCAGGTCAATAAGGATTTTCTTCTGCTCCCCAACATCACCCTTGGCTTCCACATCTATGGCCATTTCCAGAGGGAGAGGTCTATCTCCTTAAACAGCCTCTCCATGCTCTCCTCACGAGGCCACGTGGTTCCAGGGTACAAATGTGACTTGCAGGACACTCTGTTCTCTATCATTGATGGTCTCAGTGCCAAATCCTCGAGGCAGATGGCCTCCATCTTCAGCATCTTTAAGGTCCCACAGGTAAGGAAGCTCTCTTGGATATAGTATGGAGTAGACAAACTCTCGACTTTCCAATCCACGTCTATGTGAACACCGAAACAACCAAAGCCAGTTCACTGTGTTTGGATGATCAGTGTTTGGTTTAATTCGCTATACACGGGAATCAGGAAGTGACGAGAATGCTTCATACAAAGTCGGTGCTGAGAGCAAACACCTCTCAGCACAATTTAAACAAGCCGCGCCGCCCGCACCCCACCCTCGTAATGCGTCTCAGCTGTTTGGCAGCCACTTCCTGCTCACTCTAACCAGGATATGGGATCATAACACTCCCGAAGCTACAATGATGTTGATTCATCGGCCACATATCCCCTCATCTCGCACCCGTTCTAGCATCACCAGTAGTCCATTAGTGCCTCCACCACAACCGAAACCTAGCCACCCGGTGCACATCCCCTCCTGGAATCATTGCAGGAGCGTTTTGTTGTGTGAACGTTCTTGTGACAAGCCATGGCTGGGTTCGACACAAACATCAGAAGCATACTTAGAAGTGAAAGAGGGAGTTTTTCTGGTAGGGGGCATATAACGAACATGTGACATCAAAATGTGTTGCTGGGAGATCTTCCTAAAAAGGGCATGAGATTAAGCTTGCCACTCAAAATGAGACAATCTGACTGCTGGGGCCACAAACCACACAATGGTGACCCCTAAAGTCAAATATCTAACTTTACTTTGTTTTTGAAAAAAGAATCTCTTTTTCTCCAGCTCGGTGTTGGCTTTGAGTTTTCTCAGGGGGAGAGAAGAATGTATCCTTCCTTCATCCGGATTAATCCCAAGGAATCTCCTCAGTATGTGGGATTAGTGCAGCTGCTCCTGTATTTCCAGTGGAACTGGGTTGGTCTTCTGGCCCCTGAAGATGACAGGGGAGAACATTTCATTTCAATTCTGATGCCAATGCTCCAGGAGAAGGAGATCTGCCTGGCCTTCACTGAACGGTTGAAATTAGATAGTATTCGGATTATAATGAAAAAATTACTTCTCAATTTACAGACTTGGTCAAAAACTGAAGTGATTATTCTGTTTGGAGACTTCGATTGTAGTGTCAGTGTACAGGCAATTTTGTCTGTCCAGGAAGAATTGAGCAAGACAACATTTCAGAATGTTTGGATCTTAACCTCCCATTGGAAACTTAGTGTGAAGGAATCTGAAGACACCTTGCTATTTCTAAAGCCTTTCCATGGAGTCTTGCATTTCAGGGACCACACCAGGGATGTCTCAGAATTCAATCATTTTGTTCTGTCTTTAGACCCCTTGAACCCACAAGGGGATGTATTTCTCCCTCCATGGTGGGAAGATGTCTTTGGCTGCAAGATTCACCAACCAGACAAGATCCCTCCAAAGGGGGAAAAACAATGTACAGGAAAGGAGAATCTGCAGAATCTGCCCAATTACACTTTTGAAACAAGCATGACAGCTGAAAGTTACAATATCTACAATGCCATTTTCGCTGTGGCACACGCTTTACATGCAATGTATGGATCCAGAGCCCAACTGACCATGATGAGGCTTGGAAAGAGGATCTCCATTGTCCAATCATGGCAGGTAATTATTGTGGCTTCCTTAGAAAGGAAAATGTATTAAAAGCAAGTATTAGAAAGAGATGAAATAAGAATAATGTTTTGTTGGAAGAGTTTGGAGAGGGGGGGAGAAGAGAAATAAAACAAATGAGCTGTCCATAAGAGTCATAGAAGAAAGACCTTCATAAAGTCCGAAAGGCTTCAATGGTTGCCAGACTTTCAGGAGGTAACCATGACAGGGAGTAGATGTCAGCTGAGAGCAAAAGAACAATCTGGCTGTGTTTGAGAAAGAAGCTTCCAGAAGTCAGTAGAAGTCCGAGTTGGCATATTTGCAGAACATCCTCTGTTGCCCTGAGCATGGAACCCAAATCCAACTTGTAGAAAGACACTCAATTTGTTTTATCCTTGATTTATGTTTGTATAGTTTAACATCCTAAGTGACCCCACCCAATTTGTCCAGTTTTACATTTATTGCACTGCTCAGCTTGTTGTGTGAATGCAGCAAGTCTTTATCAACCTGAGCACATAAAGCAGGCTGTTTGTTTCAAACCCATCAGACTTTTCTGGACAGACATTGAACTTCTCTGAACAGTGAAGAGACAAACCAGGGCAAGCCCTTCCTTTTCCTTGACTCCATTTCATCAAACATAGTTCCTGCATTGTGCTCTGTCCAATTCTCAGGCAGAGAAAATCAGAGGAATTGTACTCTCTTCTCATACAAATTATTTAATCATTGCTAAAGTGAATTGATCAGTTACAAGACCTCAGGACAAAGCAAATATTTAAAACTACATGTAATCAAGTATTACAGAAGGAAAACCATAGACGACCTCACTCTGTCAAGGACCTTGGGGTACCCATCTCAAATGATCTAAGTGCCAGAGCTCACTGTAACAAGATTGCCAAAAAGGCATTAAGAGTTGTTAATCTAATCTTGCAAAGCTTCATTTCTGGTAATATTATACTGCAAACTAGGACATACAAAACCTTTGCTAGACCAATTCTTGAATACAGCACATCTGCCTGGACTCTGCACTGTATTTCAGACATTAATACAATTGAGTGAGTCCAGAGATATTTCACGAGAAGAGTACTCCACTCCTCTGCTCACAATACCTTATGCTACCAGGCTCAAAATCTTGGAATTAGACAATTTAACATTTGATAAATTTTGGAATGTAGCACTAAAATCTTTCAGTGTACTTATTCTGATAAAGCTTGATTTGAAGAAACCATGATACAAAGGACCAAAGAAAAACCATTTGTAGTTTCAGAGTTAAATATTTGGTATTACTGCAGATTCCTCAGTTCTCCACCAACGGAACTGCTCTAGCTTTTCAAACATGAACTCATCTTCTCAAGATGGTCACCATGTTCTGATAGAAGCCATAACCATAGCTCTAGCCCAAATACTCCTATTTCTGAAGGTCTCCTTTCTTTCAGATTCTTCCCTATTTGAGGAATGTGCAGTTCAACAACAGTGCTAGAGAGGAAGTCTCCTTCTCAGAAGATGGACTGGGATCTGCTCGTTATGATCTTCTCAACTGGGTTTTCCTCCCCAATCAATCTTTTCTCCCCAAGAAGGTTGGGCAAGTAAATCCTGAGGCTCCCCCAGGACAAGATTTCACCATTAAATCTGATGGAATCATCTGGGGCACAAAGGTGAGCTGCAAGGAAATGTAAGTTCAAGGAAAGATTCATTCTCTTCTTGAGATGTACAACATCTTTCTAACTGGAAAAATAATCAATTGAGTCAGAAATCTTGCAGTCATTTGGTGTAAAATCAGCTTTGCATGTAACACGTTTGATGCCTGATTTGTGTCATTCCACAAAGGGTTAGCCTTGGGAACAATGTCTGCTTGAAATGCAGGATGCAATTACAGCAAGCAACAGTGATTTCCATGGACCATTGATGCTCAGTAGTATCCTCATGGTTCTTTTTTTTAGAAATGCTGTAATTCAGTCACAAGCCTTCCTCTACAGGCTGAGATCCCAGTTCCAATCTCCAACATCTGATGGTAGGTTGGGAGTGCCAATGGCCTGAATCCCCCAGCGGCTGTTCCTGGTTTTTGATAGACGGTGGCAATCTATTTCTTAAGAAGAGAATCTGAAAATAGAAGGAGGAATAAAAAAGGGAAATAGGAATGAGGGAAAGAATGAATGCAGCAAGTTCATTGCTTAAGTAATTTCAAATATTTCTCTTTCAGACCATCCCCTTTGCCAGATGTGGCACAAAGAGGTGCCATGCAGGAGAGAGGAGAAGAGTTCCAGAGGGAAAGCCAGTTTGCTGCTACCAGTGTGACCCTTGTCCAGAAGGGACCATTTCTAATCAGACAGGTAGAGCAGACTTCAAAAATAGATCTTCCAGGATCAAAGAACACATTCATTAAATCTATTTTCTTTATTGTGATCATTTTTGATATGATTGACATGCACTCGTACGTTTCACTAGAACCTTTCAGTTGATGGATCTAAATTGTCCTGGCCACAGAAGTCACCTTTCCCAATCCTCAACAGTTCCATGCAGGATAGTTTTAGAGCAGAATTTATGAATCTCCAACTTGCATTTCAACTCCTCCTCTAATATCTGATTGTGAAACCCAAATTCTAATCTTTTCCTGAGGAAGTGGGGTTTTCAGTCCAAGCTTTAATTCTTATTACTTAGTGAATGTTTCATCCATCAATACTATCAACCTCCGAGGAAATAGACCTGCCAGAGAAAGAGGAGATTCATCTATCTGTGTCTCTTTGATAGAGTAGGAGTGATCAAATAAGTCTGAATGAACAGATTTGAAGCACAAAGCAGAGAGGTTAAGGCAGGGATCATGTACAGATAAACAAATAGCAACATTCCTGGATAACAGATCTATCGATCTTCTGTGTGTTCCATTATAAAGTAGGGGAGAAAACAGGCAGCAATTTCAAACTGAAAACCACATTACTCGTGGAATTTCATAATGAATGGATAGCTGGAATTGAACTAATCCTCGTCACTGGCTAATCTATCCTAGAATCATTATAAGTGCAGCATGATTTCCTTGAATTACTGAATTCTTAAGCAAAGATTCTTGATTTCAGATGCAGCACAATGTGAACCCTGCCCAGAAGATCAATATCCCAACAAGGACAAGGACCAATGCATTGCCAAGAAGATCCACTTCCTTGCCTATCAAGACACCCTGGGATACACTTTAGTTTCTCTCACTCTTTTTCTCTCTGTGAGCACATCTTCAGTCCTGGTGATTTTCTATAAATATCATGACACACCAATAGTCAAGGCCAACAACCGAGATCTCACCTACATCCTCCTCATCTCCCTCCTGCTCTGCTTCCTCTGTTCCTTCCTTTTCATTGGTCGACCTCGGAAGCTCACCTGTCTCTTCCAACAATCTGCCTTTGCCATTCTCTTTTCTCTTGCAGTTTCCTCTGTGTTGGCAAAAACTGTCATGGTGGTTCTGGCTTTTATGGCCATCAAGCCAGGGAACAGGACAAGAAAATTCTTAGGAAAACCACTGACCAACACCATTGTCATAGCCTGTCCCCTGATCCAAACAGTCCTTTGTGCTTCCTGCCTGGTCACCTCTCCCCCATTTCCTAATTTGGACTTTCATTCTGTGTTTGGAGAGGCTGTCTTGGAATGTAAGCAGGACTTAGCTTTCATGTTTTACATTGTTCTTGCCTATCTAGGTTTTCTGGCCTTCATCAGTTTCACAGTGGCCTTTCTGGCTAGGAAATTGCCTGATAGTTTTAATGAAGCCAAGTTCATTACTTTTAGCATGCTGGTCTTTTGCACTGTTTGGATCTCCTTCCTCCCCACCTACCTGAGCTCCAAAGGGAAGTCCATGGTGGCTGTGGAGATCTTCTCCATTTTGGCCTCTGGAGCTGCTCTCTTGGCTTGTATCTTTTTCCCCAAATGCTACATTATTTTGCTGAGGCCAGATCTGAATTGTAGAGAAAATATAGTAAGGAACAAGAATTTCTAACTAATACATGAATCAGCCTCATTTATATTATTTGTCTTTGGGCATGTTTAGACTGTGATAAGATTTCAGAAAAAATGATGACATGAAAGAGGAATTTGTCCCTAAAAGAACTGCTTATCAATTGCTGCAACTGGTTACAATATACCTGCTTTCAGCAACAATCACCCAGCCTTTCCTTTATCATGTCTCCAAAGCATCCTTGTGTTGTCCAGTGCCCAGTGTGGATAGAAAGATAGTTTTTAAAAATGTGTTTATTATTTCAAAGAGGAAATTTTCTCATTTTAATCTTTTGCCATTTAGTTGTTTTTTCATAGAGTGTTTTAAAGGTTTTGGTTCAGTATCAGTTTTTTAAAACATATATGGATGTTTCATTAGATGTCTGAGGCTTCATGGAGTTCCCTAAGAGTATTAAGTTATTTTTGACAACATCTCTCTTTCCTTCAAATGGTCTGTCATGTGAGAGAAAGAAAATTAGAAGGAGTGTTTGCTAATTGACCCAAAAAAATAACATACTTGAATTCTCTGGTTTTCCATAAGCTTTAACAAAACATCTATGGCAATGTAAGGTAATGTAACTGATATGTTCTTTGATTAAAGAGAATACTTCTTTGTTGATGATAGTAGCAGTATAAAAGTGGGAAAACAACTGATAGTCTGTTAATTAGGAATATATATGATTACATCATTTATTTCTTATGCATGAACCATTTTCTCCTCCTTTCTCAAATGTACAAATATGAGTTCATCCTTTGGTCTTCAAGATTTCCTCTCACTATTCTCTGGATAGAATTTATCCAGGATATACTCATCATCATCTTCTTCTTCTTTTAATGATCCCATAATGCTTTGTGGGGTGGAGTCTGGGCAATTGAATGGAGCTAGCAGAGTGTTTACTGATTGGAAGGACCTTCTGGGACCAGTTTAGATCTGGGAACACTTGAGATGCACATGGCTAATTTTCCCACATGGTAAATCTGTTTAGTCAATTGTCCCACAGTGAATTGCCCAGAGAGAGGCAGTGGGGGAGGGTCAGATATCAACTGCATAGAAGGAGAATTTGCATAAGATGTTTTATAGGGAGCACTTTCCACTGGAAAGAGTAGCAAAGATGTTTAAAGATAAATCAGTCAAATGTTGGAAATGTCATCAGATACTGGGGTCATACTATCATAGGTGGTGGACATGTGTAAAAGCTAAAAAATATTGGACAAAAATTCATATGTGGTTGGAGAAGATGATACAACAACATATTGACCTTAAACCAGAATTATTCTTGTTGGAGATTTTATCAGAAATGTATAGTAATGAAAATGTATATTTGATTATTCATGTAATAACTGCAGCTAGAGTTGTATTTGCACAAAATTGGAAAAATGAAGAGGTCCCTACGGATGAGAAAGTGATTAAGAAAATCTTAGAATGTGCAGAAATGAATAGATTAACACTTGCAATTAAAGAAAAGGAAAAATCTGATTATTATAGTAAATGGGAGTTATTTTATCAATGGTTAGAGAATAAATATGAAAATTAGAAATGAAAGCAGAGGAGTGAAAGAGGGAAACTGTATTAATAGAGTTAAATAAATTAAGGGGATTGTTACAATAGTATGTAATGTATTAGTATCAATTTAAGAATAGATAAGATAATGAACATGGCTGTAATTTTAATGTTTATTGCACAAAATATTTGTACCCAGACGACACACTGTTTAATGAAAGATGGAATGTTTGTATTAAAATAAAAAACATTTTTTAAAAAAGAATTTACGCAAAGGACTGCCTAGTCACAACTGTCACCTGTTCCTCAAGGAAGAGTTCTGAGACCAGGAGGGCTCTCACCAGCTCAATCTGAAGCATTGCAACCCCTTAATGTCCAAAGATGATAAACACTCAGCTAGAGGAACTCCCACCTACCCACAACCACTCCATCCTACCAAGGTTCAGTTGAAGCCTTCGTTCCCCATCCAGATCCCCACAGCATCCAGGCACCATGAAGGAACATCCATAGTATCTGTTAGTTCACCTGGGACACAGATGTACAACAGGGTATCATCTGCATACAGATATATCTCATTCTATGGTAACGTGTAGATGTTAAATGGGAACAAAGAGAGCACCAAGTCCTCTGGCATCTCACAAGGCAGGGGCTGCCTGGTGGACCTCTCATTCTCCCTTGAGATCCATTGGGACTGGCACAGGAGATCAACCAGTGAAAAATTCAAAAGCCATAGAAGAGACTGCAAGGACAAGAATGGACCCATGACCTCTGTCCTGCTTCCACCAGAGATCATACAAAAGTGTGACTAATGGTGTTGCTGTCCCTTATCGGGCTTGAAACCTGACTGGATGGAGTCTAGATAATCCATTTAATCCAAGATCCTCTCAAGGTGCAGCCCTACCACTTTCTCAATCACCTTCTCATAAAAGAGGAGGTGGAAGATTGGATGAAATAATCAACATGGTGGGACTCTGCAATCCATGCTGTGCAGGTGGGTCGGAGCACTGGGACCACCAGGCCGGCCCTCCAAGGAGCAGGTGGAGGCAGAGGTATGGGGCGGAGGCACGTGATCTGGCATGCAGAATGGACTGGCAGCCACCCACTCACCCACCCATTCTGTCCCACCATTTGTTTTTGCTTCCCCGCGGACATCCCAGCTAGGACGGAGCAGGTGGCTAGGTGGCCCCCTTGCAGGCCAAATCTCATACCTCCCTCCATGCATCTGCTTCCACCTGCTGCTGGTGCTGTCGCCATGGGGCTCAGCACGTGCCGTCCAAATCTCCTACTCCAGCTCTGCCAGACATGTGGGATGAGCCTCCCCCCCACCATCCCACCCACAATGGCCCCAGTTTATGGGAAGGGCAGGGAGACCCATTCCCAAGAGGCAGCTGGGACTCCCTTCCCCATTCTGCCCAACCCACGGCCAGCCCCAGTGCTGACCCACATGCTCTGCACCTGTGTGTATCAGGGCCCCGCAGGCAGATCACACCCACCTCGCCCTCTGCCTTGACTTCAAGCACTGGCACCAAAAGCAGAAGCCCCCTCCAGCAGGAGCCCCCAGCGCCCCATCTCCCCACAGTCCAGGAAGCCCAGCCTGGGCAAGAAGAGTGAGCACAGCAGCAGCAGCCCTGGATCAGGAGGCAAGTGAGCCCAGCCATCCCCTCAGGGAAGTGGGGCTTGGCCGTGCAGTTCTGGGAGCTCAAAGGTTTGGTGCCTGTTGCCCAGGGCCTGCCCACGTGGCCTGAGAGGGTCAGAGAGGCTCCTCCAGTGGATAAGGGCCTGGCACCCACTCTGGTCCCACCCCCTTACGTGAGGGACATCGAGCTGGCAATGCCCACTGTGGCCACGTCCCCCCTGGCCACACCCATCCAGACAGCCACAACAATCCAGCCATGCCCACCCTGGATGTCTCTTGATCCTTTTCAGCTCCCTCAGTTGAATCCTGGGGCATGTTGGGAACAATGGACTAAGAGAAGTTGCATGTGAGTGATCCCATCCAAGGCCTCAGTAGCTTTCCTATTCCAGTTATTTATTTATTTATTTTATTTTATTAAATTTCTATACCGCCCTTCTCCCGAAGGACTCAGGGCGGTGAACAGCCAGAAGATAAAACACAGGAAATACAAAATCTAAAATAATTAAAACAAATTAAATAATTTAGGCTGAATTTTAAAATACCCCATAATTAAACAGATTAAAATTTATGTTTAAAATTTAAATTTAAAAGAAGAGATGATTTAGGCCAGGCCAGCTTGATGAAATAAAAACGTTTTAAGCGCACGACGGAAGGTGCGAAGATCCGGGATCCTCTGTATCTCCGGGGGGAGCTCGTTCCAGATCGTAGGTGCCCCCACAGAGAAGGCTCTCCCCCTGGGGGCCGCCAGTCGACATTGTTTGGCCGACAGCACCCGGAGGAGCCCCTCTCTATGGGAGCGTACTGGCCAGTGGGAGGCTATTGGTGGTAGCAGGCGGTCCCGTAGATAACCAGGTCCTAAGCCATGGAGCGCTTTAAAGGTGGTAACCAAAACCTTGAAGCGCACTCGGAAGACCACCGGGAGCCAGTGCAGCTCGCGCAGGAGAGGTGTTACATGGGAGCTCCACGTTGCTCCCATAACCACCTGCGCGGCTGCACTCTGTGCCAGTTGGAGCCTCCGAGTGCACCTCAAGGGGAGCCCCATGTAGAGAGCGTTACAATAGTCCAAACGAGAGGTGACGAGGGCATGAGTGACCGTATGTAGGGAGTCCCGATCTAGAAAGGGACGCAACTGGCGGATCAGGTGAACCTGATGAAAAATCCTCCCGGTCACGGCCGTCAAGTGCTCTTCTAAAGACAGCCATGAATCCAGGAGGACGCCCAAGTTGCGAGCCCTTTCCGTGGGGGCCAATGATTCACCCCCAATAGTCAGCGATGGCACCAGCTGACTATATCGGGACGTCGGAAACCACAGCCACTCAGTCTTGGATGGGTTGAGCCTGAGCCTGTTCCTCCCCATCCAGATCCGTACGGCCTCCAGGCACCCGGACATCACTTCAAGGGCATCATTGGGGTGGTCCGGGGTGGAGATGTACAGCTGGGTGTCATCAGCGTACTGATGGTACTTCACCCCGAAACCACGGATGATCTCGCCCAGCGGCTTTACATAAATGTTGAACAAAAGGGGCGAGAGGACCGATCCCTGCAGCACCCCACATATGAGGGGCCTCGGGGTTGACCTCTGCCCCCCTGTCAACACAGACTGTGACCGGTCAGAGAGAAAGGAGGAGAACCACCATAATATGGTGCCTCCCACCCCCAACTCTTCCAGTCGATGGTATCAAAAGCCGCTGAGAGATCTAACAGGACCAAGACAGAGGAGCAACCCCTGTCCCGAGCCCTCCAGAGATCTTCAACCAACGCGACCAATGCCGTTTCCATGCTGTACCCAGGCCTGAAACCCGACTGGAACGGATCTAGATACGACGTTTCATCCAGGTACTGGGGAAGCTGTCGCGCAACCACACTCTCAACAACCTTCGCTGGACGATAATTAGCCAATACTGCCGGGTCCAGGGAAGGCTAGTTAGTGGTCAAGGTCTCAGAAGGACCATGCAGCAGAGCCTGGAGTATAATCCTCAGTTCCCTTTGGAACCCCATCAATCACTAAGAGTGGACTGGTCAAAGAGATCCAGGCTCCCTGAAGAGAATGAGCCAAGAATGATGGTGGCCATGGTGAGATGCCTCTAAGGCCAGCCCTGGGGATGGCAAATGGACATCTCTTAAGATGTCTGGCGAATTCCACAGTCAACTGTGAAATGCCCTCCAGAGACTCAGACACGGTGGTTGCTGTGCAGCAGGAAGACTGGTATAGTAGTAACAATCCCAACTGGTCCTGTGAATGAATCTTTAAGAAGAGAATTTCAGACCTGCCAATTTGGGGAGCAGCACCCCAAAAGACCAAAAGAGACACCCAGATAACAATTGCTACCCTTCGGCTACAGCAACAGAAATTTGCAAGTATCCCCCAAAAAATTGCAGTTAATATCCTGAGATTCTTCCTCAGATTCCATTTCTGCCTTGTGCCACTATTGCCAACTAGCACTCCTATTATCTGAGCAAACTATGGGACAAGCCAAAATCCATCTTGTGTGCAGGGGTCACTTTCATGTAGGTCAACTACACAACTTCCCCATGACTCCATCTGCTCTGAGAATTACAAGAGACACAAACATATTTTCCATTCTGCTGCATGAAGAGAAGCTGTTGCTAAGGGGATAGGACAATGGCTCTTCCCTGCAATTATCAGAAGAACAGTCATTCTTCATGTATCCCTTGTGGATTTCTAGACACAAAGATCTTCCAGGATAAAAGTGGCTTTAAAAATTATCTCTGAGTTCACCAGCTGGGGGGCAGAAATGTCTTGCAAAGAGATCACTCCTGGCTTGGAAGAGACTCATATGCCTTTGCTTCCTCTATCGTCACAGCCCAAACAAAGGTAAGAGGAACCATTGTTGATATAAATTTGTCCTGGTGCTATCCAGGTAGGACAGGTGGTGTCTGATCTGCTAAATTTCCAGTGAGATTTCAGGAGCAACCTTCAAATCAGTTTCTGCATAAATCTTGATTTCTGTTCTAGGAGGGAAGGTGATAAGAATGACTGGGCAGGAGTTATGCTACTGTTGATGCTAATGCTCTTTTGGCTCCTGGCTCCAACTACAGCAAAGAGGCTGCAAACCATCTGTGTGCTCAAGGATTATATCCCATTAAAGGAAAGCTACTACAGGCTTGGTGATCTCATTATTGGTGGGAATTTGCCCTTGGGAATCATTTTAAACTCTGTTCTTCCAGAATTTAATACACTGAATCATCGTCTACAGAATGGGTATGTTTCAGCTAGAGGGGAAATATGTAGATAATTATTCTCTTTGCTTTAAATTCGGTGACTTTTTTCAGAATTACTTCTTTTAGTATTTGTACTGTCCTGGTATAGTGCACATTTTGTACTTTTCTCAATAAATTAGCAAACTCTTAAAATAGGCTGGAATTCTCAATCTCTTCAACAGGAATATGATCAACAATAAAAATGAAGAGGTAAACTATACTGACCTAGTTAAGAACTGAAATTATAATATTAATCTGACCAGTAACTTCTGGTAGAAAATTCAGATAAAAGCTCAATACTCTTCAAGTGTTCAGGAGTTACAAAATTCCCTCTTGGCATTGGAATCAGCATTGCTGATAAATAATGAGCTTGTACATGCGAACAAGCTACCTTCACTACTAAAGTGGGCAGCCTCCTGCCCACACCCTCTTATCTTCCTTGGTGACCTCAATCTATCTCTTATTAATTGGACCCTAAATGAATGTACAACTGAACCCATACATACAAACCTGTACAATGCCATTACTAATCTGGGACTGGATCAACTAGTAACAAACTATACTAGACAAATTACCCATAACAATAAGGAAGCTTCAATCCAAAAAAAACCAAATCTTTTTGGTGAAAAAAAAAACCCTGGCTACGTAGCTAACTTTAAAAGCTGCTACAAAACCTTATGCTACCAGATAAAGGCAGAATGCACCAATTACTGCAGCAAACAAGAGGAAAACCTTCTATGCACAAAATCCACCCATGCCTTCTATAGTTTTGTAAATAACAAACTTAAAGACTCGAGATCCATCCCACCACTAAAAGGGCCTAATGGGAAAGACTGTAATGATGAAGCTGTTAAGGCCAACCTCTTCAACACATTCTTCAGTTCAATCTCTGAAAACAGCAATGACCCATGCCCCACATTTCTTAGTCGTAACACAACTAATTTCAACTATCTACTACATATCGATTTTACAGAAGATAACATTGAAAAAGCACCATGCAGCCTAAAACCATCTCTATCTATTGGCCCTGATGGATTATGTGCCTACTTCTTTAAAAAGCTTTCCACTGTCATAGCAGAACCTCTAAGCATAATCTAGGAAATATCTTTCAGAACCAGCTCCTTGCCCAACCTACGGTCACTAGCCACGGTCATCCCTATTTTCAAAAAGGGTAACCCCAGTCTAGTTGAAAAATACAGACCAATCTCATTGTGTTGTGTCACTTGCAAAGTCATGGAATCAATCATAAACCAATTACCTGCCACTTAGAGACAAGCAACCTACTCTCTAACAAGCAGTTTGATTTCAGGAAAATTTCATCCTGTTTTGCACTGCAAAAACATATGAACTACACAACTCAACCAAGGTAAAGCAATAGACGCAATTTACATAGTACATTTACTGCAAAACCTTGGATTCAGTAGTACACGACAAACGACTGTTAAAACTAAAATCTTATGGCATTTCCAGATCCCTGCATAAATGGATAACTGCGTTCCTGTCAAACAGGCAACAAGGAGTCAAAATAGAGAGCGCCCTATCAAACCCTGCACCTGTTAACAGTGGTGTCCCCCAAGGCAGCATTTTAGAGCCAACACTCTTTATCCAACACTTTACATAAATGACCTTTGCAATCATATTATAAGCAACTGCGTACACTTCGCTAACGACGTAAAACTATTCAACACTTCCAACAATGCTGCTGCCCTACAAAGAGACCTTGACTATGCGTCAGAATGATCAAACAATTGGCAACTCCAAATCTCAACCAACAAATGCTCTGTCTTACACATTGGCAAAAAAAATCTGAACACTAAATATAAGCTGGGCGGATACAACCTCGTAGACAACCCTCACTCTGTCAAGGACCTTGGAGTACCCATCTCAAATGATCTAAGCACCAGAGCCCTCTGTAACAGAATTGCCAAAAAGGCATTAAGAGTTGTTAACCTAATCTTGCAAAGTTTCTTCTCTGGTAATATTGTAAAAGAGCCTTGGTGGTGCAGCAGACTAAAGTGCTGTTAAGTAGCACTTAGCTGCCAGCTGCCTGCAATTACTGCGAGTTCAATTCTCACCACGCTCAAGGTTGACTCAGCCTTCCATCCTTCCGAGGTAGGTAAAATGAGGACCCAGATTGTGGGGGCAATAAACTGACTTTGTATAAAAAAGAACATCACTTGGGGGGCGGGGGAAGCCCTACTAAGCAGGTATATACAAAAGTATGAAGGCTATTGCTTAATGCATTGTAAGCTGCCCTGAGTCTCTGGAGTAGGGCGGCATATAAATCAAACCAATAAATAAATAAATAAATAAATAAATAAATAAATAAATAAATAAATAAATAAATAAATAAATAAATAAATAAATAAATAAATAAATAAATAAATAAATAAATAAATAAATAACTTTAGGGCACACAAAACCTTTGCTAGACCAATTCTCGAATACAGCTCATCTGTCTGGAATCCGCACTGTATTTGGACTTGTGAAAGGAAAGAATCAAGATTAAAATTAGGTAGGCCTCAAATTTAATAGCCATATATTAAAAGTGCAAGATAGAGAGATTTTGCAAGGGGAAAGCAATATTTGTAATCAGCTGGTTTGGCATAAATTAATCTTAAATTTAAGTAGATAGTCTCAGAAGCTATTTTGAACCAAGGAAATTAAGAAACGTTCGGTAGTAAAGGAAGTAAGAATAACAGATGGCAAAAGATTTCATGTGTACATGTGAGTATGCGTTAAACTGCTGGTCAGTATGATTATGGGATTATGGGAGAGAAACTACAAACTAACGATGTCAGCTGTTTATAAAGAAAACAAAATGTTTTATAGATGGCATTTGACACCAGCGAGATTGGCCAGGATGTTTCCAAATAGGTCCCCGAATTGTTGGAGATGTGGTCACGAACAAGGGACATTCTACCACATGTGGTGGACCTGCCCTAAGATTAAGAAATTTGGGGGGGGAAGATAAAAATCTGGCTGGATGAAATAATAGGGCAGAAAATAGAAAAAAACCTGGAACTATTCCTATTGGGCATTCTGGAAGGGAAAATGGAAAGAAAGATACAATATATCATATTGCACATATTGACGACATGTAGAATTGTGATAGCACAGAATTGGAAACATCCGGATATCCCACCGGATCAAATTATAATAAAAAAATATATGAATGTGCAGAATTGGACAGATTATCGATGGAAATGAAGGAGAGGGAGGATACTGAGTACTATCGAACATGGAATAGATGGTATTCCTGGCTGGACAGTAAGCATAAAACTTAAGGGAGATTTTTGTCATGAGACTGAATTCTGAATAGAGGTTAAAATAATTTAAATAAGAATGTTGGTTTATAGAGATACTTAGAAGTATTGGGCTTGATCCCATCCTCTTAGTTTTTAATTGAATTCGGTTTTAATTGGGTTGTTTTAAACTTGGGCCAAAATTATTTAATTGTTTTTTAAATTGTTTTTTAAATTTTATATGCTATGTTTTATCTTGGCTGTACACCGCCCTGAGTCCTGCAGGAGAAGGGCAGTATAGAAATTAAATAAAATAAATAAATAAATAAATAAGTAGAATCTGTATATAGAGGTTAAATAGGATAAGAGATACCGATGTAGGAAAAGCTGTTATGAGTAATGTAATTTTGACGTGTTTGTCTTTGTGTGTTTTATATTTTTTCATTTTCATTTTTGTTGTTGTTGTTGTTTTTGTGTATTGTGATTTTTTTTTCTATTGTGTATTTTAACTTTTGGAAATTCAATAAATATTATTTAAAAAAAAAAGAAAAGAAAATAAACCTCTGATCTTAAAGTAAGATTTATTGCTTGTGGTTTCCTCTTTGGGTTTTTTATAGAATAGGATAGGATAGGATAGGATAGGATAGGATAGGATAGGATAGGATAGAATAGAATAGAATAGAATAGAATAGAATAGAATAGAATAGAATAGAATAGAATAGAATAGAATAGAATTTTTTATTGGCCAAGTGTGATTGGACACACAAGGAATTTGTCTTGGTGCATATGCTCTCAGTGTACATAAAAGAAAAGATACGTTTGTCAAGAATTCTAAGGTACAACACTTAATGATAATCATAGGATACAAATAAGCAATCAGGAAACCATCAGGATTATCAGGATATTCTCGCGACAGACATTAATACAATTGAGTGAGTCCAGAGATATTTCACGAGAAGAGAACTCCACTCCTCTGCTCACAATAGAATACCTTATGCCACCAGGCATGAAATTTTGGGCTTGGACAACCTAGAACTACACCGCCTATGGTCTGACCTAAGCATAGTACGCAAAATTGTCTGCTACAACGTCCTACTTTTCAATGACTCCTGCAGCTTCAACCACAATAACACATGGGCAAACAATAGATACAAACATAAGGGAAACTGCTCCAAACTCGACTGCAGACAATATGACTTCAGCAACAGAGTAATCAATGCCTGGAATGCACTACCTGACTCTGTTGTTACAAACCCCCAAAACTTTAATCTTGAACTGTCTACTGTGGACCTCACCACATTCCTAAGAGGTCTGTAAGGGGCGTGCATAAGAGCACCAATGTGCCAACTATCCCTGTCCTACTGTCCCCATTTATTTGCATCCATTTTCTGTATTCATAATCATGTTTATAGTTATATCTGTTATCTTATATATGTTTGACAAACTAACTAACTAAATTAAAAATAAATAAATAATGGCCTTCAGTAAATCTATGAGGAGACCCCACTGTAGTCCTGTGCTCAGCAATCCTTACCACACCTGAAGAAGCTGCTCCAAGAGAGACCTTAAATAATTACGGTGAAAGGGGAGCAATTGGAAAGAATTACAGCCACTGGAGCAGAGTGAATATGGCAGGGATGATAGAGAGTATAAAACAGTCCATGATATTGATGGAAAGGCTTGTCTCCTTTCTCACAAAGTCATCCAAGTTTAGTCAAGGGGAATCCTTTGAAAAAAAACCAAACCCAATGAAATTTGCGAATTGCTGCCCCCAAAAGTTCCCCCAAACAGTGAAGCAAATTCTACAGCCATGCACAAGCTTTCCTGTCATGTTCTCCAACGTTTTTCTTACTACAGTCTCGTACCCAGTAACTACCAGCAGTTCCTTGCATTGATGTTTGCTGTCTCTGAGGTCAATAAGGATTTTCTTCTGCTCCCCAACATCACCCTTGGATTCCACATCTACCGCCATTTCCAGAGGGAGATATTTATTTCCTTAAACAGCCTCTCCATGCTCTCCTCACGAGGCCAAGTGGTTCCAGGTTACAAATGTGACCTGCAGGACACTCTGCTGTCCATCATTGGTGGTCTCAGGGCCAAGTCCTCAAGGCTGATGGCCTCCATCTTCAGCATCTTTAAGATTCCACAGGTAAGAGAGCTCTCCTGGATACAATATGGAATAGACAAAGATCAAAAGCACACACAAAAGCCAAGATGAAACTAAAAGTAGTTTTTTTTGTGGGGTGGGGGCATATAATGAGTTTTGACTCTTAGATTATCCTTTATTAAAGGGTAGACATCATTTTAGTGCCATTTATTCTCTGTATCAGGTTGTTGGTTTCTTCTCTTGTCTTTTGATGTACCACAACCAATAAGAAGGGAAGAGGGTTAAGTTTGCCAGTCAAAGTGAATCAACCTGACTGGGGGGCCATCATCCACACAATGGTCACTACTAAAGTCAACATAAAACTTTTACTTTGTCTTTGAAAAAAGAATCTCTTTTTCTCCAGCTCGGTGTTGGCTTTGAGTTCTCCCAGGGAGAGAGAAGCGTTTATCCTTCCTTCTTCTGGATGAATCCCAAGGAATCTCCTCAGTATGTGGGTTTAGTCCAGCTGCTCCTGTACTTCCAGTGGAACTGGGTTGGGCTTCTGGCCCCTGAAGATGACAGGGGAGAACGTTTCGTCTCAACTCTGACACCAATGCTCCAGGAGAAGGAGATCTGCCTGGCCTTCACTGAAATGCTGAAATCAGATAATTATCAAATCACTGTGATGAAATTAATTCTCAATTTCCGCACCTTGTCTAAAACAGAAGTGTTTATTATATTTGGAGACTCAAATGTTAGTGCCAGTTTAATATCAGTGGTATGTTTTTTTGAAAAACTCGAAAAAGTATCATTTAGGAAAGTTTGGATCTTCACTTCCCATTGGAAACTTGGCATAGAAGAATTTGAAGAAACATTGCAATATATAAATCTTTTGCACGGGGCCTTGCATTTTAGGGACCACTCCGGGGATGTCTCTGAATTCAGCCACTTCTTCCTGTCTTTAGACCCCTTGAACCCCCAAGGAGATGTCTTTCTCCCTCTATGGTGGGAAATAGTCTTTAACTGCAAGATCCGTAAATCAGGAAAGATCCCTCCGAAGGGGAAAAAACAATGTACAGGAAAGGAGAATCTGCAGAATGTGCCCAATTACACTATTGAAAAAAGAATGACAGGTGAAAGTTACAATATCTACAATGCTGTTTATGCTCTGGCACACACTTTGCATGCAGTGCATGGATCCAGAGTTGGACTGACCATGATGAGGCTTGGAAAGCGGATCTCAAATGTCCAGTCATGGCAGGTAATTTCTGGGTCTTTTGACTCAGTCCACAGACACTTAGATCGGAAGCTCCCCGTATGAATTTCTTCAATTACTAATTCAATGTCTGTGTACTCCCATACCAATTCATCTGAGATCCTGCCCTTTTTTTCAGTTTACCCTTTGTTGGGCTTCTCAGTTTGCTGTGTGAAAACTGCTTCTGATTAACAATGGATGGAAACTAACCAAGGAGAGAAGCAACCTAGAACTAAGGAGAAATTTCTTAAGGGAGTGTTTATCTTTAGAAACCCTGGGTGCCCCATAGCTGGAGCCATTTAAGAAGAGACAGGACAGCCACTTGTCTAAAACTGTAAAGGGTCTGTTGGTTGAGCAGGGGCTTGGACTAAATGACCTCCAATGTCCCTTCCAATACTATGATTCTCTTTCTATGACAACCACAGCACAGAGCAAGTTTCAAAGGGATCCTAATGGGTTCCTGGTCTGAAATTCATCAGAATTTTCTGCATCAAAAGCTAAAATGTTGGACCTCTCTGAATAGTGAAGTGACCAACCAGTTCAGATGCTTCTTTCCACGTGGCCCAGTAGATCAAACCTGGTTCCTGCATTCTGCTGCCTTTGTCAATGATCCAGAAAATCAGCAGAATTTTCCATGGTTCTGATAGAAATAATTTATTCATTTCAAACATTCATTTATCAGATAACAAGAACTTGGGACAAACAAACTATTGGAAAGTGCATGTAGCCAGGTATCACAAGAGGAAAAGCCTAAAATTAAATTTAGATTGTGGAACTAAAATTCTGTTTTGATCAAATTGGAATTGGGAATCATGCCCAGAGATAAAGGGGAAACTTTTAGTTTCAGAGTTAAATACACCTGATTCCTCAGATCGCCACCAAAAGATGGAAATAGCTTCTCAAATATAAAAACATATTCTCAAGATGGCCATTATGTAATGATAGAAGCCATGATGTCCCATTTGTAGCTTTAGCCCAATTACTCCAATTTCTGAAGGTCTCCTTTCTTTCAGATTCTTCCCTATTTGAGGAATGTGCAGTTCAACAACAGTGCTGGAGATGAAGTCTCCTTCTCAGAAGATGGACTGGGATCTGCTCATTATGATATTCTCAACTGGGTTTTCCTCCCTAATCAATCTTTTGTCCCCATGAAGGTTGGGCAAGTAAATCCTGAGGCTCCCCCAGGACAAGATTTCACCATTAACTCTGATGGAATCATCTGGGCCACAAAGGTGAGCTGCAAGGAAATGTAAATTCAGAGAAAGATTCACTCTCTTCCTGAGATGCAGAACATCTTTTTGACATGAAAAATAATCAATTGACTCAGAAATCACGGCAGCCATTTGGTGAAAAATCTGCTTTGTATGTAACAAATTTGAGGTCTGGTTTGTGTCATTCTGCAAAGAGTTAGGCTTGAGAACAATGTCTGCTTGAAAGACAGGATGCAATTACAGCCAGGAACAGTGATTTCCATGGACCATTTCCATTCAGTTGTATCCTCATGGTTCTTTCTTTTAGAAATTCTCTTGTCCCATCACAAGACTTCCTCTGCATGCTGAGATTCCAGATCCAATCTCCCACATCCATGAGTCTGTCAGAAATGCCACTGGCCTGATTACCTCAGGGCTGTTCTTGATTTCTGATAGACGGTGGCAAACTATTTCTTTAGAAGAGATTCTGAACATAGAAGTAGGAACAAGGAAGGGAAATGAATGAATGCAGCAGGTTCATTGCTTAGGTCATCTCATGTATTTGCCTTTTCTCTTTTAGAAGGTGCCCTTTGCCAGGTGTGGAAGGAAGAGGTGCCATGCAGGAGAGAGGAGAAGAGTTCCAGAGGGCGAGCAGGTTTGCTGCTACCAGTGTGACGCTTGTCCAGAAGGGACAATTTCTAATCAGACAGGTAGACCAGACTTCAAATCTAAATCTTTTTTTTTTTTATGTTTTATTATTAAGAAATTATAATAATACAATTTTTGTCCATCCGGTTACATAATATGGAAAGAGAAATAAATACAATTTACATATTGTACATATAGAGATAATCTTTGCAAACCAGTTACATGGTATAAAGAATTGTGTTCTCATATCATTCTTAGTGTATATATATATAATAGTCTTTAACGATAAATTAGTAAATACATAAGTCATGTCTTTTGCTTACCCATGTAACCTTTCCTTGCCTTATTATAATTCCTACCATCCATAGTACATCTTCTCTTTCTATTTCATTTTACTATTTCTTGTACTTGCTCTGGTCTCTTTCCTTTTTATTTCAATTTCCTCTTCTCTAACCACCCGTACCACTTGTCCCATACGCTATAATAATCAGAATCTTCTCTGTCATTAATTTCTAATGTTAATTTATTCATTTCGGCACATTCCATTATTTTGCCAATTACTTGTTCCTTAGTTGGAATTTTTTTCTCTTTCCATTGTTGAGCGAAAGCGATTCTTGCTGCTGTTATTATGTGCACTGCCAAGTATTTCTTCTTTTTTGCCATTTCCACCTTAAGAATTCCCAGGAGAAGTATTTTAGGGTCTAATTCAAAGGTTTCACCTATTATTTCTGAAAGCCAATTGCAAATCACCTTCCAATATTTTTTTGCTTGAGAGCAGGTCCACCAGCAGTGGTAAAAAGTACCTTGCTGGTATCCACATTTCCAGCACTTTGAGTTTGAGTTGGGGTAAATCTTGGCAATCCTAGCTGGTGCTAGGTGCCACCTATAAATCATCTTATACTGGTTCTCCTTGTAAGTGGTTGCCTTGGTAAGTTTTATATTGTTTTTTTTTTATTGCAAAAGTTTTACAATTACATTTTCACCCCTTTCCCCCCCCCCACCCCAAACTTCCCAACCTCCCTAACCCTCCCTAACCCTCCCCCCCCCCCGGACTTCCCTATATTATACTCATATCTGATAAAGAAAGATAAAAAAAAACAAAAAAAAAACCCCTTAATATAAAACTTATGTAAAAATTTGAACCCCTCCCTCCCCTTTATAGTTTTTGTTTTTACCCTCATTACATTAAAATATTTCTAATACATTATTTTCAAATAAAAGCTATTTGATACTTTCTAGTTTGATATTTGTTCTGAACATATTCTATCCACCTTTTCCATTCCCATTCATAAGTCTCTTGTGAACAATCTTTTAAGTATGCTGAAATCTTCGCCATCTCTGCAAAACTGGCCATCTTCAAAGTCCATTCCTCAATAGTGGGCAAAGCTTCATTTTTCCAATATTTACCTATCAACAATCTTGCTGCTGTTATCATATACAATATCAATTTTGTTTCACCCGATGTAAAACCCTTAACTATACCCAATAAAAACAATTGTGGAGAGAATTGAATTTTTTTCTTCAAAACATTCTGCATGACCCACCAAATTTTTATCCAAAAAGCCTTAACTTTCCTACAGGTCCATCAAACATGATAATACGTAGTATCCAAACATTCACATCTCCAACATTTTGGCTGAACATTAGGGTACATACATGACAACTTTTTGGGATCTAAATGCCATCTATAAAACATTTTATAAAAATTTTCCCTCAGGTTCTGCGACTGTGTAAATTTAACATTCTGAACCCAATTTTTTTCCCATGTTTCCAACATCACTGGTTCTTCAAAATTTTGTGCCTACTTAATCATACAATCTTTAACTAATTCAGTTTCTGAATCCCTTTCTAGCAAAACATTATAAAGCCTTTTGATATGCATTGGACCTTTCTCTTTTATATGTCTAACCAATTCTTCCTCATGCAACATAATACCAGTTTTTTGGTCCTCTTTCCATCTCAGTTGTAATTGATTATATTGTAACCAAGTTAAATTAATCCCTTCGTCCAACAGTGTCTGCAATGTCTTCAGCTGCCATCTGCCCGCATCTGTAAAAAGAACCTCTTTGTATAAAAACCCCCCGAGTGACATTATATTTGTATTCCACAAAATATGACCAAGATCCAACCATAGCAGTATTTTATAATCCCATTTGAATCGGTGCTTCTTCCAAACTCTCATCAAAGAGTCTCTAAGTATATGACTTTTAAATACTTTATCAACTTTGTCCTCATAGAATAAGTAAGCATGCCATCCAAATTCAAGATCAAAACTTTCTGCATTCAATATTCCAGTCTTTTTCCTTCCAAACCAATCACTTGTTAAGGTTAAAGCTGCTGCATCATAATATAACTGTAGGTTTGGAAGTTTAAGACCTCCTCTTTCTGGAACATCTTGCATAATTTTCAATTTCACTCTCGGCTTTTTCTCGTTCCAGACAAACTTATTCACTCCAGTTTGCCAAACTTTCAATTGTTTATCACTTTTGAGCACCGGAATCATTTGAAACAAAAAAAGAAATCTTGGCAAAATGTTCATCTTAACTGCTGCTATTCTTCCAAGTAAAGACAGCTGCAGTTTTTTCCAAGTCTCCATATCTTTCTGCACCTCTCGCCACAACACCTCATAATTATTTTGAAACAATTTCATGTTTGATTCTGCAACCTGAACTCCTAGATATTTTACCTTAGGTACAATCTCAAAACCTGCCCTTCTTTCAAGCTCATGTTTACGATCTTGTGTCATGTTTTTAGCTATCATTTTAGTCTTTTTTGGATTCAGTCTAAAACCTGAAACTTTACCATAGTCTTGTATAATGTCCTTCATCAGGATTATTGATTCCATTGGTTGTGATAGGGTAACAACCAGATCGTCTGCAAATGCCTTTATTCTGTAATTCTCTTGCCTAATCATTATACCTTTCAAGATATTAGAGTCCCGTATTGTATTTAGCAAGACTTCTAGTGTTAAAATAAATAAAAGTGGGGACAGCGGACATCCCTGTCTTGTTCCTTTTTCGATTTTGAACTCTGTTGTCAAACTTCCATTAATAATGATCTGTGCCTTTTGCTCTTGGTAAATTGCTGAAATCGCCTGTATAAATTGATCCCCAAAATCCATCTTTTTTAAAGTCTTTAGTAGAAAATTCCAGTCCACTCTATCAAAGGCCTTCTCTGCATCCAAAAAGACCAGCACTGCAGGAATCTGTTTATTCTTCTCAAGATATTCCAATAAATCTATTACTTGCCTTACATTATCCTTCATGTATCTGCCCTCGATAAATCCCGCTTGATCATCATGAATCACCTTTTGGATTACTGGCATCAACCTGTTGGCTAATACTTTCGCATAGATTTTATAATCTGTATTCAAAAGAGATATTGGTCTGTAGTTCTCTGGTTTTTTAGGACCAACTTGTTCTTTTGGTATCAAAGATATGTAAGCTGTTGTCCATGATGGGGGTATTTTACCCCCTTGTTGAATATTGCAAAATAAATCTCTGAGTTGTTCCACCATTTCAGCTTGCAAAGTTTTGTAATACACTGCGGTCAAACCATCCGTGCCAGGAGCTTTGGCTGTTTTTAACTGTTTAATTGCTACTATTATCTCCTCCTCTGTTATAGGATAATTCATTCTTTCCTTTTGTTGATCAGTAATTTTTGTAACTCTTTTATCGTTTAAATATTTTTCTATAAGTCCATTCTGCACCTCCTCTTTGGCATATAGTTTGGTATAATAGTCCACAAAAGCTTCTTTAATTAATTTTTGTTGAAAAATTTCTTTCCCTCCAATATCAATACTATCAATAGTCCGTATACTTTGTTTTTTCCTCAATGTGTAAGCCAACCATCTGCCCGGTTTATTAGCGTTACAAAATGTATTATGCTTCGCATATTGTAAGTTTGTTCCTACTTGTTCCGCCATAAGCATTTGGAATTGATCTTTCAAGAGTTTTATAGCACCGCATATTCTTTCATCTGTTGGGTTTTTAATAAGTAACTGTTCTTTATTCTTTATTTCTATTTCCAATTCAGATCTTTTCTTTTGTCAAAACAGTCTATGTTTAGAGTTCATATGGATAAGCACCCCTCTCATATAGGCTTTGCTTGCATCCCACACAATTTCTATTGGGGTACCTTTATTCAAATTTATTTCAAAAAATTCTTTCAAATGCTTTTTAAGTTCTGTTGTGTTTTTTTCATATCTGAACAAGTTCTCATTTAATCTCCAAGAACGTCTCTCAATCTTATCCATCTCAATTTCTATCCATACTGGGCTATGGTCAGTCAAAGTTCTTGGAAAAATCTTTGTTCTTTTTGTCTTAACAAGTAGATCATCTGACAACAAAATGAAGTCAATCCTAGAGAAGGATCTATGTCTATCTGAATAAAAAGTATAGTCCAGTTCTTTTGGGTTATGTATTCTCCAAATATCTTTTAGTTCCAAATCTTCTTTCATATCAAAAAAGGTCTGAGGTAACCTAATCCTAGATTTCGCTGAACTCCTTTTGTCTAATTTAGAGTCTATTACTCCATTCCAGTCTCCCATGATTAAAATAGATCTATAGTCCCATTGTAGTATTTTAGTATGTAACATTTTATAGAAATAATCCTGTTGTTTGTTGGGAGCATAAATTCCTATAAAGAATTTGACCATATGTTGTAAGTAATTCAATTGCTACAAACCTACCATCTTCATCTGTTTCTATAACTTTAGCCGTAAATTTCTTATTTACATAGATAACCACACCATTCTTTTTTTGCAACGTGGAAGATATAAAATGTATTCCTAATTTGGAGTTTATCAAATATTTTTGATCTTGAACTGTAATATGCGTTTCTTGTAGACAAATTATATCATTATTAAATTGTTTCAAATATGTAAATAATTTCCTCCTTTTCTGCGCTGAATTCAACCCATTCACATTCCAAGATAAACACTTAAGCATCATCTTCATCTTTCTGGAGCAAAGAGCAGAATAACCGAATATCATCCAAAATCTTCGGAGTCGCTCCCCCCATGGCTCCAGTCTCTTGTGTAGTAGTCTTAGCTCCCTTCTTGTCTTGTCTTTCCTGTTGTTGTTGTTGCTTTTGTTTAAGTAATTTAGATTGAGCTCGAGTTATACGTTGATCCTTAACTTCGATCATCCGAACCGGGTCCAAGATTGGAGAAGATTCCAGCAAAGGCTCATCCAGAAAACCTCCTTCTGCGCCTTGCATTTCCTCTGGTTCCTGCTTAGATTGTTCTTGCAATTCTCGTTGAGGTTGCTTCTCATCACTCTCCTTAATCTCCAAAACTGTAGATGTACGTGGGGATGGTGTTCTTTCCTTAAGAATAGTAGTGTAAAAGTGCTCTGCCTTCTCCACGGTGTTCAAACGATATCTTTCTCCCTTGTATCTCAAAATTATACCAACTGGGGCGTCCCACCGAAATGGTATCTGTTGATTCTGCAATTCTTTAACAAGAAAGCTGAATTCTTTTCTGGTTTTCAGCATTTTAGGAGGTAATTCTTTATGTAATTCTGTAACAAAGCAAGATGAGTTCAGCAATCCACACTCGCCAGCTCGTTAACTCTGAGGCTAAGCGCCATGTTTTTACAGTTCACTTTCACTCATCCGCATTTTTTCGTTCAGATTAGAAAGCCAAGAAAACTCTAATACTTGCGATTCCGAGTTTCAGGGTTTAAGTAAAAATATACTGCTTGTTAAGGCTGGTTCCTTTCCTTTGAATTTGAAGTTTCCTGTAGCCGGCTTGTTCTGCAAAAGCAGACTTGTCCCATGCCGCCCGGAGTCCAGCAGGTTGAACGGGAGCCGCTCCTGTTCCCTCCCCTATTCCCTGGGGGGGTTGCAGGGGCTCAACCTGTGCCCTGCGATCTCTCTTCAAAAATCCTAGGGATTTTGAAGTTTTCGAGTCGCTTCTTAGTCGCGAAGCGGCTCTACAAGCGGCGGGGCTGGCGGAGCTTCAAAAGGCACCGCCGCCGCCGAAGACGAGGAAACCGGAAGTCGTAAGTTTTATATTGTTGTTCCATATTTGATCCCATTCTTCCAGATTTATATTTTTCCCAATATTTTTGGCCCATGCTAGCATTGGGTCTTTAACCACTTCTTCCATCAGGTCATATTCTACTAAATAGTTGTACAATTTAGCTAATAGTTTATTATCTGTACTCATCCAAATCTTATCAAAATCTTTGCTACCCATTTCTATACCATATTGTTCTTTATCTTTTTTATATCTTGATTTTATCTGTGTGTATGTCCACCATTCAACAAAAGTGCCTTGATCTTTTAATTGTTCTATTGTTTTGAGGTTCCCTGCCTCATCTAGGATTTCTTTATATTTTACGGTTTTACCATGATCTAAGACGTTTGGGTAAATCATCGCCTCCATGGTTGAGAGCCAACTGGGAATTTTAGTGTAGTGTTTTCGTCTTATTTCTTCCCACGTTGACTTCAATATGTCCCTCAATTTATGTTTGTTGAAATGTGTTTTGGTTTTTTTTCCCCGTTTCCCATAAGTAGGCATGCCAACCCATTTGGAGATCATGCCCTTCTAGCGTTAGAATTCTTTTGTTCGCTAAAGTCGCCCATTCTTTTAGCCAAACAAGGATTGCTGCTTTGTAATATGTTTCCCATATAGGTAATCCTAGCCCTCCTCTATTTTTTTTGTCTTGTAAACTCCTAATTGCTATTCTTGGTTTCTGTCCTCCCCAAATAAATTTCCTAATAGTGGCATTCAATTCGCTAAAAAAATTTTTATCTAATTTAATTGGCGCTGTTTGGAACAAATACAACAGTTTGGGTAAAATGCTCATTTTGATTGTCGCTATCCTCCCTAGGAAGGAAATTTGCAACTTCCCCCACTTCTCTAAATCTTGTTTTATGCTTTTTACCAAGGGGACATAGTTATCCTCTTTGAGGGTCAGGTACTTTGTTGAGATCCATACTCCCAGGTATTTAACTTTTTTCACAATTTGGATTCCCATAGATTTCTCCAATGTTTCCTTCTGATTTTTCGTCATATTTTTGGTGAGCATTTTGGTTTTAGATTTATTTAATTTGAGCCCCGCTACTTCTCCATATTTGCCAAGTATTTCCAATATTTGTATACCTGTTTCCACCGGTTCTTCCATAATTAAAACGACATCGTCTGCGAACGCTTGAACTTTATATGTTTCTTTCCTAATTTTAAGCCCTTTAATTTGATCACTCTCTCTAATCTTCTTCAGTAGCACCTCTAGTGCCAATATGTACAAAAGTGGTGACATTGGGCATCCCTGTCTTACTCCTTTGCTGATCTGAAATGTTTTGGTAAGTTCGCCGTTTACTAAAATATTGGCCCTTTGCTTCTCGTAAATCGTGTTTATTGTATTTGTAAAATTTTGTCCAAATCCCATTATATTCAGTTGTTGCTTTATAAACTCCCAGTTCAAATTGTCAAAGGCCTTCTGTGCGTCTAAAAATACTAATGCCACCTCTTTTCCCGGGTGTTCCTCATAATATTCTATCACATCCAGAATCGTCCTTGTGTTATTCCTAATTTGCCTCCCTGGGAGGAATCCATTCTGATCACTATGTATTATCTTATTGAGGATTCTTTTTAGTCTTTCCGCTAATATGTTCATGTATATTTTATAATCAATATTGAGAAGGGAAATGGGCCTATAATTCTGTATCAATTTGGTATCCGATCCTTCTTTTGGTAAGAGTGTAATATAGGCCTCTCTCCAAGATTCTGGTATTTTATTTTTCATTAAGGCCTCATTAAAAATTTGGAGCATTCTTGGGAGTAAAATAACTTCTAATTCTAAATTTTTGTATAATTCCCCTGGGAATCCGTCCGGGCCCGGAGATTTATTCTTTTTCAATTTGGCAATTGCAATCTTTAACTCTGTTAATGTGATCTCTTTGTTCAACATCTCTTTTTCCTCCTCTCCGATCTGTGGCATTCCCTCTTCCAATAAATATTGTTTTACTTTCTCTTTGGGTATATCTTCTTCTTTATATAAAGACGCATAGAATTCACGTGCTATTTCCTGTTTTTCTTCTTCCTTGGTTGTGATATGGCCTTCGGTGTCTTCTAATTGGAGAATAATTCCTTTCTCTCTCTCTTTTTTAATTCTATAGGATAACCACCTTCCTGGCTTATTGGTGTTCTCGAAATAATATTGTTTTGTTCTCTTAATATTGTATGCTAATTTTTATTGTTCTATTATGTTTAATTTATGACGAATATTCATCCAATTTTCTTTTTTTATTTCATTGTCAGGGTTTTGTTGCGCCTCTTTCTCTGCCTTTGCCAGTTTTTCTAGCAATGTTCTTTGAGCTTCTCTCCTCTCTTTATTTCTATATGCTCCGTATGATATCATTAGGCCTCTTAAATAGGCCTTCATCGTATCCCAGATTATTCCCCGGTCCATCAATTCTTTTTCATTTTCTTCAAAAAAGATTGCTAACTCTCCCCTGACTTTGTCAATATTTTTTTTGTCTCTCAAAAATTGTGTATTCATTCTCCATCTTGTATTCTTTCTCTTATATCTGCTTTTCCATCCGATTTCCAATGGACTGTGGTCTGCCCAGGTATTGGGTAAGATTTCTGCTGATACAATGTACATACCCAAGTTCCTGCTTATCCACATCATGTCTATTCTAGACCATGATTTATTGGGGTTAGAATAAAATGTGTATTGTCTTTTATTGGGGTGTAGAGTTCGCCAAATATCTACAAGGTTTAGTTAATCCACCAAGTTGAAGAAGGTTTTTGGTAAATTTTTCCTTTTTTTCTTTTGACCTCTGGGTCTTTTGTGATCTTTGTTCGCGTCAACCACTCCGTTGAAATCCCCAATGATGCAAATATTATTGTTATCTAATCCTCTTATTATTTCTCGTGTTTTGTTGAAAAACTCTTTCAGATTTTTATTTGGTGCGTAAATCGCTGCTATTAATATTGCCAAATTGCCCCTCTCAATTTCAACAATTAGTAATCTACCTTTGGGGTCTGCATATTTCAGTTCTGTCTTTATTTCTTTTTTGATATATAATGCCACCCCTCTCTTTTTCTTCATGGCTAAGGAGGTATAAAGATTCCCTAATTTTTTATATTCTAAATATTTTTTGTGTTCTTGTTTAATGTGTACCTCCTGAAGACAGACTATGTCTGCATTTTGTGTGACTAATTTGTTAAAGAAGGTTTTTCTTTTTTTATGATCGTTAAGTCCATTTACATTAATCGATAGGATTTTCCAGTCATCCATCCTTTTGCCTTATGTTAATTTACTTAAATTTGAGGTTGGTGTTTGCTCAGACTGCTCTTTGAGGTCTTTGTTTCTTCCCTGCTTCTCTACTTTCTTTCTCTTCCTTTTCTTTCTCCTCTGAGCTCTCTTTCCCCGTCGGGACCTCTTCTTGGGATCTTCTTTGGGTGAGTTCTTCTTCTGTGGTCACAGCTTCCAATTCCTCTTTGCTACTTTGTTCATCTTCTGACCCTCTCAATTGGTCAAGGAATTCTTGAGCCTCCACCAAACTGTTTATTTTAATTCTCCTCCCTTGCCAAGTAATCAGCATGCCCTCTGGCAAGGTCCATCTGAAAAGTATATTCCTTTTGTTCAGCTGTGTGGCAAGGAATCTGTAGTCTCTTTGTTGTTCTCTCACCCTCCTCGGCACTTGCTTCAGGACAACCACCTCCTTTTCCTTATAATTGATTGGTTCTTCTTTTACCATTTTATAAAAAATATCCTTAACTTTCTTTCTTGCGAACCTTATATGTACCTCTCTGGGTAGTTTATTCCGTCTAGCGTAGTTTGTCTGTACTCTGTACACCTCGTCCAATTCTTTTATTATATCGTCTGTATCCTGTTGGAGCACCTCCGCTATTAATTCAGCCATTACTTGGCCTAAATTTTCATCCTTGTCTTCTGTAACGTTTTGGAAACGCAGGTAGAAGGAAGCCCTATCCATTTCCAACTGCGTGATCGAATCCTCCAAGTCTCTGTTCTGGGCCATTAATTTTTGATCTACTGTCTCTAGATCTTTCTCTTGTTGTTCCACCTTGGATTCTATTTTTTGTATTCTCTGTTCATTCTTTTGTATGGCTTGTTGTATGTCACTCATTTTTTGGTCAATGCCTTGTATGTCTGTTTTCATTTCCTGATGGTTATTTGACATTTTCTCTTGCATTAAGAGCATTGTCTCTTGAATCATTGCTAATGACGACTGCATCGCTTGCATTGTTGGAATCACTGATGATTTCTCGATTTTTGGTAGCCCTTCTATCAAGATGCAAAACTTGTCATCTCCCTCAGTACTTTCGCCTGTTCTTTGACTATCCTTTCTATATTACTCCAAACAGTCATCCACTAATTCACTTCCCTTGCTTAATTTACCAAGACTAAAAAGAGAATTTTTTGGGGGGTATTCCCAGTTTACAAGACAGGTAGTGATAGTACAGTCGACCTCTTCTCCGCTATACTGCCCACTACTTAGCTTTGTCGACTAATCGATATTTAGGAACTGTGTTTCTTATTTAGTTTAACCCCTGGTTGTTAATTAATTAGATTCTCAATTCTTAAACAGAAGAAAAAGTAATAATAATAATAAATCCTTCAGTACAAATATATATGAATATATATGATCAATACATTAATACTCAGTGTCCAATCAGTAAGCACTAAATTAATTGATATTATAGAATAAATCACTATTTTATAAAAATTAATCCTTGGTAATGTTATACACAGTAGTCAATCAATAGCCACTCTATGCAATGGAAAATAGAAAAACAAGACAAAAAAGTATCTAATAAATAAGTGATATGTAAATAGTTAGATGGATAGTTAAGTAAATATTATAAATAAATAGGTATATAAATAAATAGATAAATATAAGAGAGTAAATTCTAATATGTATACAGATATTTAAATATATTAATTAGCTATGTTGTATTATTACTTTTAATACTTTAAATATATAGGTGCTTTAAATATTTTGGATACTTATGTAGATATTTTAGATACTTTAAATGTATAGAAAAACAAAAGAAAGAAGAATGAATATGTATATATTGTAATTTTAAACTATTTTTAAACTAATAACAATATGTATTAATATAAATATAAATTCAGTTCTCCTTAGTCCCTTCAAGTGCCACACTTATTAGAGTCTATGCAGGAAAATACATTAATTTAGATCACCCTTCTACTTCTCGCTTCTTCAGGATCTCCAACACCTTGTAAAAGTAAGTTTGATTGTTCCGTTTGTCTCTTCCTGGTGCTTCTTCTTTCCTCTCTAGCTCTTCATTGTTCTTCTCATTGGTATTAAGTATGGTTGCACTTCCGGTCCTAAATTTCCGGTCGTTCTCCTCTCCAGTCAGCAGAATCTCTTCCCCACGTCCTCAGCGCTCGATCTATACAGCAAATTAAATCCAAAAAAGGTAGTGCCGCTGTCCGCTTGTCGATCTTTCCTCCTTCTTTCTTGCCGGCCTGTCTGCGATCTTTTTAGCTGTCAATCCTCCTCCTCTCTTTCAATTGCCGCTTTTTTCCTCTTATGAGCCCTTCCGCTCCGACCCAGCCAGCGAAACTTTGCCGATCTCAGGCGCGCTCTGAAGAAAGTGGATACGAGTGCGCTCGCCTTTCTTTCCCGGAATCTTTGCTTCCCCTCTTGTTGGCTATCGTGACTTCGAGTCTGCCATTAAGAGGCAGACGCGCCCCGTTAGCTTGACAGTGGAAATCGGTCGCGCTGGGTGGGTTTGCGCTCCGCCACTCGACTCACCGAAGCCCCACTATTGTCCGTGAAACCCTCCAGGCTTCCACGCCTCGAACGGTCCCCAAAATGTTGCGTTAAATGGCAGTGGGAGAGAGCGGTCACTCTCACCACGCCATGACACCACGAGTCACCAACCGGAAGTCCCAAATCTAAATCTTAATCAAGGAAGAAATTCATTAAATCAATATATTTTTATTATTGTGTCATTTTTGATAAGATTGACATGCACTCACACTTTTCAGGAGTACTTTCAGTTCATAGATCTAAACTACCCTGGCCACTGAGAAAACCTTTCCTGACCCTCAGCAACAATAGTTTGAGGGCACATTTTATGAGTCCCCAACATCCATTTCTGCTTCTACTTTCACCTCCAATTGGGAAACCAACATTCAGTCTTTTCCTGAGGAAGTGGGGTATGCGGTCCAAGCTCTTATTTGATCTTTTAGAGTGAGTGTCTTCCAGCATCTCTGTGAAATCCTGAGGAAATAGACCTACTAGAGAAAGAGGAGATCCATCTATTTATGTCTCTTTGATAGAGCAGGGGGGAGGAATGAACAGATTTGACCTACAAAGCAGAGACTTTAAGGCTATAAGATTAAAGGATGATGTACACACAAACGAAACTCCAGAATTCCTGGATAACAGATCTGTCTGTCTTCTGTGGGTTCCATTATAAAATGGGAAAAAAAAACAGGCAGCAATCTCAAACTGAAAGCCTCAATAGTCATGGAAGTGCACAGTTAATGGACAGCTGGAACTGAATAGATCCTTGTCTCTGGCTCATCTACCCCCAAGATCATCATAAATGAAGGCTGATTTGCTCTTTTTGATGTCCCATAAATTGTCCTGTGGATTCTTTCATTCTTCCCTTTGTGGGTAGGTCAACAGCAGAAAGGCAGCACTCATATCATTTATACGGGAGGGATAATATTCATGGTAGTTGCTCAAGAAATCCTTAGACAAAGACTTTTGATTTCAGATGCCGCTCAGTGTGAATGCTGTCCAGAGGACCAATATCCCAACAAGGACAAGGACCAATGCAGTGCCAAGAAGATCCACTTCCTTGCCTATCAAGACACCTTGGGATACACTTTAGTTTTTCTTGCTCTTTTCCTCTCAGTGATCACATCTGCAATCCTGGTGATTTTCCATAAACATCATGACACACCAATTGTCAAGGCCAACAACCGAGATCTCACCTACATCCTGCTGGTCTCCCTCTTGCTCTGCTTCCTCTGCTCTTTCCTCTTCATTGGCCAACCAGGGAAGATCACTTGTCTCTTCCGACAATCTGCCTTTGCCATTCTCTTTTCACTGGCGGTTTCCTCCATTTTGGCAAAAACTGTCATGGTGGTTCTGGCCTTCATGGCCACCAAGCCTGGAAACAAGTCAAGAAAACTCTTAGGAAAACCACTGACCAACTCCATTGTCTTAGCCTGTCCTCTCGTACAAGTAATTCTTTGCGTCACCTGGCTGGTAACCTCTCCCCCATTTCCCAACATGGACCTCCACTCCTTGTTTGGAGAGGCTATCTTGGAATGTAAAGAAGGCTCCGCTTCAATGTTTTACACTGTCCTTGCCTATCTAGCTGTTTTGGCCCTTATCAGTTTCACAGTGGCATTTCTAGCTAGGAAATTGCCAGATAGCTTTAATGAAGCCAAGTTCATTACTTTTAGCATGCTGGTCTTTTGCAATGTTTGGATTACTTTTCTTCCCACCTACCTGAGCACCAAAGGGAAGTTTATGGTGGTTGTGGAGATCTTCTCCATTTTGGCCTCTGGGGCTGCTCTCTTGGCTTGTATCTTTTTCCCCAAATGCTACATTATTCTACTGAGGCCAGATCTGAATTGTAGAGAAAATATAGTAAGGAACAAGAATGTCTAACTAATGTAAGTATTGGCCTCATTTATATTTGCCTTTGAGGCATATTTAGATTGTGATAAAATTTCTAAAAAATGTTAACAAGAAGGACATTTCATCTCTTGGATTTTCTTGGTAATCCATTTTGCTCTCCAAAATCTGCATGCATGGATATTCTGTACACGAATAATTTGACCCAGGATCACAATCTAATTTCCTTAAGGAGTATTTATTCCTAGCAAGGTCATCCAGGACATGAGAGTCATCCTGTCAGCCTCAGCTTTTGCCTGCTTCAGCTGCCATAAGAAACGGGGGAGGGATTAGTTATAGGATGAGGGGTGGGGAGATGCAAGATTTGTTTTTCCTTGTAGGATGTGTCTTCATGAGAAACGAAAGTGATTCTTCAAAGGGGACGGCTGACCAACTGCCCTACATTCCTGATGAATGACGCTCCCAGACGTGATGCCACCTGACCTTTGGAAGACCTTTGGATTGGCTGATGATATATGGATAAGGGGGGGAGATGCTTAGTAGATGCATTTCGCGTGTTTTGCTCACTTCCAGCTTTACCTGGGTTGTTAATCATTTCATATTCAGTAAAAGTACCAAATTCTTCAAAATGCTTGAGTTTGGGTTTTTCTTTCCTGAATACTGAAGGAAGCATACCTGACATTAAGCTGGAAGTCACAACCAGTCATCCCAGACAAAAAACCGAGGGGACTGAAAATCCAAAGTATGTCAGATTGAGGGAGTGATGAAGAAGGGAAAATGGGGGCAGCGAGTTCAACCGCCCTCCAGTCGGAAAGAGAAACTGCAGAATGGTTGGAAAAACTCCGTTTGGAGCCGGAGGAAGCTAGATGGTCCAAAGGAGTGGGGAGACTGCCGGACTGGGGGGAGAACCCCCGGGGAGTGACGACTTCCAGACCCCGTAAAAAGGAGGCAGTGTGGATGCAACAGCAGAAGGAACGTCTCATGATAGACCAAGCCTTGCAGCTTATCCGTGATGTGGAAGAAAGCAGAAAAAACTGTGAGTCTTTTGAAATTCCTGTGGAGAAAGGGGAATCAGACCCCAGGGGGGAGCCCGAAGAGACAGCCTGCGGGGGAGAGGAAGAGTTTGAGGAGGGAACATCCCAGGCTTCGGCAGCTCGAGGAAGAGATGCAGCCGGCCAGAGAACCCCAGCCCTGCAGGCCCCTCCCCCACAGACGTAAAAAGCCAAAAATCCCCCCCCTTCCTGGGAAGTTTGATGGGAATCCTAAAGCCTTGGGATTTTTCCTGACCCAAGTGTGGAACCACATGCAAGATTGGGGGGAGGACTACGAAACAGAGGCGGCTAAAGTCAGAAGCATTGCGAATGCCCTAGAGGGAGTAGCGGCTGAGTGGATGGTGGTTCTCCACAATAACAACTCCCTCTTGCTGAGAAATTACAACCAGTTCATGAGGGCCCTTAGAAGGCGTTTTGAAGACCATTTAGCTGAACGAAAAGCGAGACTCAGAATGAAGAGCATTCAGCAGGGCCAGAGGCCGGTGGCAGAGTATATCCAAGAGTTTCGTGAACTGGCACCCTATATGACAGGCTGGTCAGAAATGGCTCTTTTAGAGAGTTTCAAAGATGGATTGAATGAAGAGATATATCGAGACTGCAGGAGCATGGGGGTCCCCGATGATTTGGATAGATGGTACATAGTAGCTGAGGATGTGGAGATCGAGCTGAAATGGAGCGAACTCTGAGGAAGGCGGATGGGGGACCAGTCATCCTCTTTCTACCGTAAGGGGGCGGCCAAGATGACTGGCGGGAAGACCGAATTCAAACCCAAGTCAAAGCCCTTCACCTGTTTCAAATGTGGGAAGGAGGGTCACCGGGCGGCTGAATGTTTCTCCAAACCGCCGCCAAAAGCCACCGGGGCCAGCCAAAAGAAAGGCGATAAAATACCCACCAAAACCCGCGGCACCGCCCTGAAAGGAGAAGTCGTTGAGTTCACTCCCCGGAACCAGGGTGAGTTGGGAACTCCGACCAACGATGACGACAGCGAGACGGACTCCGACTCTGACACCGACGAACGGGTGAGTCACACGGAAGAACCCTTACTCATCCCCGTAGAAGTAAGGGTGCCCTCCACAGGAACTCACGCGCAATAGTTAGCCCTGTTGGACTCGGGGTGCACTAGGTGCATAATTAGCCCCAAAGTAGTGGAGGAAATGGGACTGAGACTGAAAACTTTAAAAAGACCCATTGCATTTTGTCAATTAGACGGGTCGATTGCAGGAGGAGGCCCAGCTAGTTTTATGACCGAACCCCTTGAACTGCAGTTGGGGAATCATGTAGAGAAGCTCAGCTTTATTGTAGCACCTGGCATGGAAAGGCCCCTCATTCTAGGACTGCCCTGGCTTCGTAAATGGAATCCACGAGTAAATTGGAAAACGGGGGTCCTGCGCATCCGTACGGCAGAACCAACTCCAGAAAAGGAAGCCCCCCGCCCCAAGGGACAACATAAGGCCAGAAAGGGTGGCAGTAGCCATTAACTATATTGAGGGAGAAGAAAAAATTCCTAAAGAATATTGGGACCTCAAGGAAGTGTTTAGCGAAAAAGCATCAGATGCCCTGCCTCCCCACAGGGCCACTGACTGCACCATTGAAATACTCCCTGGGGTGAAGCTTCCCAAACCAAAAATTTACCCCATGACACCTCGAGAGTTGGGGGAATTGTGGAATTTTATCAGTAAAAACTTAGAACGGGGATTCATCGAACGAGCCAAACCCAAGGTGGCAGCGCCAGTAATGTTCCGCGAAAAGAAAGATGGATCCTTCAGATTAGTAGTTGATTATAGAAACATGAACGCCATTTACGTAGAAAATGTCTATCCCCTCCCACTCATGAAGGACATGTTAGCCCATTTAGGGAAGGGAAAAATCTTTACCAAACTTGATTTAAGGGAGGCATACTACCGAGTGAGAATAAAAGAGGGAGATGAATGGAAGACAGCATTTAATTGCCCACTGGGATGTTTCCAGTTTAGAGTACTCCCTTTTGGACTACAGGGGGCCCCGGCTGTATTCATGCAGTTGATCAACGAAGTGTTGCATGAGCACCTATATAAGGGGGTGTTGGTCTATTTGGATGATATCCTAATTTATTCTGACAACATGGCCGACCATGTAAGACTGGTTCGAGCGGTCTTGAATAAACTCAGAGCAGCTGAACTCTATGCCAAACTTTCTAAATGTGAGTTCCACCAAGACAAAATCGACTATCTTGGATATCGTATATCGCATGAGGGAATAGAGATGGACCCAGAAAAGGTCTGGGCAGTGATGGAATGGGACGCACCACGCACCCGTAAACAATTACAGAGTTTCTTGGGGTTTGCAAATTTTTATAGACAATTTATCCCCTCTTTCGCGAAAATCGCGCTGCCAATTACAGACTTGCTAAAAACCAAAGTGGAAGTAAAACCCAAACCCTCGAAACCACTAGATTGGACTATGAACTGTCAAGCTGCTTTCGAGAAACTGAAACGACTGTTTGCAGCTGAACCGGTGCTCAAACACCCCGACATGGAACAACCTTTTGTAGTACAAGCTGATGCTAGCGACGTCGCTGTAGGAGCAATACCCTTGCAAAAGAATGAAACGGGATATTACAACCCTGTGCTTACACGTCCCGTAAACTTTCAGACACGGAAAGGAGATGGGCCATATGGGAGAAAGAAGCGTTTGCAGTTAGATGGGCGCTGTTAACATGGAGACAATTTTTAGAAGGGGCAAAACACCCTTTCGAGGTGTGGACTGATCATAAGAATCTAGAAGCATTAAAAACACCACGCAAACTATCATCAAAACAGGCTCGCTGGGCCCAACACTTCAAGCGTTTCAATTTCACTTTACGGTACCTTCCTGGTGGGAAAAATTTCATGGCGGACACACTTTCCAGATTGCCACAGTACAACAGCATCAAGAAGGAGGTGGTTCAACCAATGATCCCATTGACACAATTAGCAACACCTGTCACTACCAGAGCTCAGCGTAAAGCCGAACCAGAACTCTCGGGGGATTTACTTGAAAAATTGCGAGAAGCTCTAAAAACCGACAAGTGGTTTAAGAATCACTCGAATGAATGCACACTTCGTGATGGACTAGCTTGGGTTGGATCGAAATTGTATGTTCCAGCAACTTTAAGGACAATCGTATTAACATATGCTCATGATGCTAAGGCCGCAGGACACTTTGCGTTTGTCAAGACTCTGCATCTTGTTAAGAGACAATTTTGGTGGCCTGCACAAAAAAAGGACATAGAGGCATATGTGGCTAGCTGTCCAGTATATGCTTCGACTAAGAGACCTCCAGGAAAATCCCCTGGATTGTTGCAAAGTGTGGCTAGACCGAATGCCCCATGGAAGGAAATATCTATGGATTTTATTGTGGATTTACCAGATAGTGAGGTCTGCACTGTCATTTGGGTAGTAACTGATTTGTTTTCCAAACAAGTACATTTCATCCCTTGCTCAAAGATCCCTTCAGCAAAAACCCTCGCAAAATTGTTTATTAGGCAAATTTACCGACTACATGGATCTCCGAAAAGAATAATTTCTGACAGGGGGGTGCAATTTACTTCCAGTTTCTGGAAGGAGTTTTTGAAATTGATAGGTTCAGCACAGGGGTTAAGTTCCAGTCACCACCCTCAGACAAATGGGGCCTGTGAAAGAACCAATGGGATACTCGAGCAATACCTGAGGTGTTACGTAAATTACCAGCAAGACAATTGGGTAGACTTGTTACCATTTGCAGAAGTGGCATATAACAATTCTATACACAGTAGCACCGGATTCACCCCTTTTAAGGTCGCATCGGGCCAGGATTTTGTACCCATTCCCGAGTTACCACAGGATGATCCTCAAAATCCTTCCTTAATGGATTGGATTGAACAGCTAAAGAGCACATGGGCAGTGACTCGGAAGGCATTGGATGAGGCACACCGGGCTCATAAGGCCCAAGCCGATAAGAAAAGGTCCCCAGCTCACAAGTATAAAGTGGGTGATAAAGTCTATTTGTCTACCAAATACTTACAGACTACCCAGAAGTCCAAAAAGCTGGGGCCTAAGTATGTGGGACCATTTCGTGTGATTAGATTGATTAATCCAGTAACAGTTGAATTGGAATTGCTAAAAACCTTGAGACGAATACATCCTGTATTCCATGTTAGTTTATTGAAACCTGAACACTCATCTCCTTTAAGGGCTGATCAAAGCACCCCTCCAGTTCCCATTCTCATAGAGGGGGAGCAACATTTTGAAGTTAAAGAAATTTTGGACTCGAGAAAACACCATGGTAAAGTCCAATATCTGATTGCCTGGAAATATTTCCCTTTATCGCAGGCTGAATGGGTGAATAAATGAGATGTCCGAGCTCCCAAGAAAGTACAGCAATTCTATACCAAATACTCAGATAAACCATAATTATTGTATATATTCTGTTTCTCTCTCTTTTCTTTCCTTTTACTTAGGAATAACGTCTTTTCTGCAAGGGGGGCCAAATGTCAGCCTCAGCTTTTGCCTGCTTCAGCTGCCATAAGAAACGGGGGAGGGATTAGTTATAGGACAAGGGGTGGGGAGATGCAAGATTTGTTTTTCCTTGTAGGATGTGTCTTCATGAGAAACGAAAGTGATTCTTCAAAGGGGACGGCTGACCAACTGCCCTACATTCCTGATGAATGACGCTGCCAGACGTGATGCCACCTGACCTTTGGAAGACCTTTGGATTGGCTGATGATATATGGACAAGGGGGGGGAGAGATGCTTAGTAGATGCATTTCGCGCGTTTTGCTCACTTCCAGCTTTACCTGGGTTGTTAATCATTTCATATTCAGTAAAAGTACCAAATTCTTCAAAATGCTTGAGTTTGGGTTTTTCTTTCCTGAATACTGAAGGAAGCATACCTGACACATCCCAGCTTCCCAGCTAAAGTCAGGAGGCATCTGTCAATCACCCAGTGCTGTGATTGTTTAAAGGTAATAACCAGCACCTTGAATGGTATCTTGGAGGAACCTGGGAGCCACTGCAGCTCAGGCAACAGAATCTAACATGGGTAAACCTAGAAGGTCCCAATATTGTGAGCACCTCTTCTTTTTGGACCAGCTGCAGTTTTCAAGGTTCTTCAAGAGTAGCCCCAATGCAAGAACATTACAACATGAAACAGCAGAGAATATTCATAGCTCAAGTTTCGACTGTGGCAGTGGTTTGTTCTTCGAGCTGACCATTTAGCACCTGGACATTTCATTACCCGACTATGTAACATCTTCAGCGGGACTTTGGGTGAAGTGTCTTGTTCAGTTTCTCTTCCGTTTATATAAGCTTTATGTGGTGTTAGTTGGTTGCATGACTGGTTGTTTGTGTGGCACAAAATTCAACTGGTGAGGAGGCGGTCCGTTCTCTCGTTCAGATGATTTTGATCATCCACTTTCTTATAGGTACATAAGTTCATTCTAAGTCAATGATTTTATTGATGAACCCATGTGTAGAGTGTAGGATTCAATGAATTCAGGTTTCATGATGGGTTTTTGCATGGCCAATAATTTTGGCTTTGGCCCAGTCAAACCAATGTTGTTCATTTTCGATGGGGCTCAAGAGCAGGAACTTCTGGTTATGCTCCTTGACTGCCAATTGGTGTGCGAATTGGCCCATAAAATAGCAAACTCGAATTCTCTGGTTTTCAATAAACTTTAACAAAATGTCTATGGCAATGTAACTGACGTGTTCTTTTATTAAGAGAAACTTTCATTGCTGAAGATAGTGACAATAGAAGGGTGGGGAAAGAACTAGAAGCATTCTAATTATGAATAGGTATAATTACATCATCTATTACTTATGTATATATGATTTTCTCCTCCTTTCTGAAATGGATAAATATGAGTACATCCTTTTCTCTTCAAGAGCTTCTCCCACTAATTTCTGGACAGGATTTATACCAGTTGCACTGATAACAATCAAAACTGCCATGAAATTTGATTATTGGTTTTTGGTCCTGCATTTCATCCTACAGTGGTTTTGGGAGGTGAGGGGCCTGAAGGATTAAGCGCTTGTAATAGCCACATAAACGTTACAGACAGTCCTTTTTTAGTAACAAGGAAGAAATAATAACATTGCAATATGGAAGAGCCTGGTGGTGCAGTGGACTAAGTGCTGTTAAAGTAGCACTTAGTTGCCGGCTGCCTGCAATTACTGCAAGTTCAAATCTCACCAGGCTCAAGGTTGACTCAGCCTTCCATCCTTTCGAGGTAGGCAAAATGAGGACCCGGATTGTGGGGGCAATAAGCTGACTTTGTATAAAAAAGAACACCACTGGGGGGGGGGTGAAAGCCCTACTAAGCAGGTATATACAAAAGTATGAAGGCTATTGCTTAATGCATTGTAAGCCGCCCTGAGTCTTCGGAGAAGGGCGGCATATAAATCAAGGGCGGCATATAAATCAAGGGCGCCATATAAATCATTTATAAATAAATAAATAAATAAATAAATAAATAAATAAATAAATAAATAAATAAATAAATAAATAAATAAATAAAATATCACATTGATGGGAATGGGACAATTGGCCACAGTTATCTCACCCCACCCATCCCAACCAACCCACCACAACCCCCCTTCTCTTGCAGCCCCTCCCCATCAGCTCCTCCCCCCGTTTCCTTGTCCCAGGCACTTTGCAACAGCCCTGTTCTGTCCCCTCCCACAAATGGCCTTGCAGAAGCTCAAATAACCCGGCAGTAACAAACGCAGGCTAGAGAGATTGAAGCTGGCCCTTTAATAAACAGTTCTTTTTCAAAAGTATATCAGTTCAGTAGTTACCGGCCATGTTCCAAAGGTATATGAGGTCAGTAATTACCGGGCAATGTTCCAGAGGTCTTGGCAGACGGCCAGCAGGCTAATGCAGGAATGCAGGCTCCTTTTCAAAACTCAAAACTAGCAGTTCTAAACTCCACTACATCCAAAACTCCAACAAATTGTTCACCATGCCTTTCCGGCCCAGCCACACCCCTTTATACTTTGTAGGGTGTGGCCCTACATCTCCTGACCACACCTCTTGGGACGCGGCAATAGCTGTTCTCTACGACATCTCCTACATCCAATAGGGGTTCCCTATCCTCGTTACCGGCCTCTGTTTCCTCCTCAATTTGGCTGGGGTCCAGAGGCACGTCAGCAACTGTCAGTTCTTGCTGATTCACCAGTGAAGACGGCCCCTCCGGCACATAGCTCGTGCCAGTTTCCTCCATATCATCCTCCAACTCAGCATGTGAAGATAAATCAGCCTCCGGGGCCAGGGTCACAACAAGCACCATTTAACCTGGCAGATTTGTCACATGGAACAAACAATTAGCTGCATGTGTCTCAACTGTTCCCAGACCAAAACTGGTTCCAGAAGATCCTTCCCACTGCATTGACCTCAGGGGTGGGTTCCACTTACCTTTACTACTGGTTCGCAATGGGAGCGGGAATGCTTCTGCGCATGTGCAGATCGTATTTGATGATGTCCAGGCAGGTGGGCGGAGCCCCCCACCACCATTACTACTGGTTCGCATGACTTGGACCGACACACCACTGATTGACCTGCTCTTCCTCTTCCACCACCTCCTGGATTTGGGGGCCCCTCCCCATTTTTTCATCTCCTCATCACGTGACAGTTGCTGTTGGCAAAGAAGAATTGGGGCCAGGCGGACTGCAGCCAGTAAGAGGCTCTGTCCACCAGCAAGGCCAGCAAAGGCAGGACATGACTGGTGGTCTCAGATGGAGACTGATACAGAGGGCTTCCTAGATTAGAGGCTCCATCCAGAGAAGGGCCTTCTTGAATACCCCATGATTTGCCCCACTTCCATCTCAGCTCCTTCTCTCCAAGGGTGATCAAGAATTCACTCCTACCAGTTAATTGTAAGGAGAGCACAGTCCTGCCCTTGTCAGCACTTCAACCTGCATTTACTCTAGTGCTGACATAAGAAGGAGAAGAGGGGGCAGCTGGCAAGAGGATGCTTGACTTCTCACCTACTTATTTTCCCTGGAGATAATGTTTCCGAGGAGATGAGATGGGAGGGCAGACATTCCTGGGAGCTGAAGTGGGAGATATGGGGAGGGTGATTTGGGAAGAGGACCAATGAGACACAGAGAATTGGGAAATGGAAAGGGAAGGTTTTGGGGTCAGGAAGTCAGTGTTGGCTATGCCACGATCAGGGACAGGTTGTTGTGCTTAATAAAATGAAAGATTTCTTCAAAGACTATTTGTTTGGAAATGCAATTTATTTTAATTGAGACGACATCGAAACCTGACAGCCCTGCACCTATAGTGGATGACAGCTCATGCACCCCACTTTGCAAACTGGACCCTCTGGGCTATGTCATTCATTAGCAAACTGAAGCTCCAGGCTAAGTGCTGTAAGGTGGGGACAGAACATTCCCTGCCCTCGTGTTCATCCCATTCATCTCAAGTAAAGTGGGGCAGCTCACAAGGAGTAGAAGAGCAAGCCAAATCACTCCTGCTGTGTCCCAGGATGTCCAGTTTGCAGAGAGGAGCGCATGAGCCATAGTCTGCTGTGGATGCAGGGCAGGACTGTGCTCTCCATACAACTATATCGGGGGAGCAAATTCTCAATCACTTCTGGAGGGAAGGAGATAAGATTGAAGCAGGCAGCTCACAGGGAGTCAAAGGATGCCCTGTCTCTGGAAGGAGCCTCTAATCTAGCAAGTGCCCTTTAGGTGTGTCCACTGAGATCACCAGTCACCTCCCATATTTGCCAGCTTTCCTGGCAGACCGAGCCCTTTATTTACTAAGGCCCACCTGGCCCCAGTCCCTCTTCATCTAGAGCAGTGGGTCTCAACCTTCCTAATGCTGCGACCCTTTATTACAGTTCCTCATGTTGTGGTGACCCCCAACCATAAAATTATTCCTAAAACCATTGAAAATATGTGTTTTCCGATGGTCTTAGGTGACCCCTGTGAAAGGGTTGTTCGACCCCCAAAGGGGTCCCAATCCACAGGTTGAGAACCACTGATCTAGAGGAACTTTGCATGGGAGACAGGGGTGGGTTCTAAATTTTTTTACTACCGGTTCTGTGGGCGTGGCTTATTTTGTGGGTGTGGCTTGGAGGTCATGTGACTAGGTGGGCGTGGCTAGCTGGTCAGAGTCATTTCTGGAAGGTCCTCACACTTACGACCAGTCCTCGCACTTACGACCCGACTCATTTGTTTGCTTTTAACACTGATCAGCTGTAGGACAGCCCTTTGAAGCCCCGCGGCAAGAGTTTAAACAGTTTTTTTCCCTCTAGTCATCAGCTGGGACTCAGGAGGCAGCAATAGATTGGGGGTGGGACCAAATAAAAGGTAAGAATAACGTTGGTGGGTGGGGGGTGGGAGGGCGGGGGGGAGAACCGGTTCGGTGATGTCATATCGTCACCGCTACCAGCTCGGCCGAACCGGACTAAACCGGGAGGAACCCACCACTGATGGGAGAAGACAAAAGGAATGGGGAAGAGCCCCTAATTCCAGCAAGCAGCAGAGGAGGAGTTTGGTATGGTGGGAAGGACCTTCTGGGACTAGTTTTGATCTGGGAACAGTTGAGATGCACATGGCTAATTGTCCCACATGGTAAATTGGTTTAGACAATTGTCTCGCAGTTATTTGCCCAGGGAGAGGCAGATAGAATTCCTCTGTGAGGCCTGAAGGAAAACCTACATGTGACCATTACCGAGAAGGTTCCGGATAATCTTTAAAAAGTCCATATGGTGTCAGTTGGTGCTATAAGAAGTCCAATAAAATGGAGAAATATTGATATTTTGCGGCTTGTACTGCCATGATGTAGGCCTTAATAGAAGCTCTATCTCAGATATGTCAAACACAAGGCCTCTCCCACCCTGGTGCACACACAGGAGGTGGCGAGCATGCTGGAGCCAATGGTGTCTGGCAGTAGCCGCAGCCTGCTGGAGCCCACTGGGGCTCTGCAGCCCATGCTGTGCAGGTGAGTCCAAGTGCATGCCCCCCTCCATGCATCTGCTTCCACCTGCTGCTGGTGCTGCCGCCATGGGGCTCTGTCCACACCATCCAAATCTCCTCCTGCAATGGTCCCAGTTGATTGGAAGGGCAGGGAGCCCCCATCCCGAGGAGGCAGCTGGGACTCCCCTTTCAACTCTGCCCCACATGAGTCTAGCCCCAGAGCTGATCAACATACCCTGCACCCACATATCTGGTGGCCCCACAGCCAGGCCACCCCACCTTGTCCCCTGCTTCACCTTCAAGCAGTGGCACCACCAACAGGAGCCCTCTCCAGCAGAAGCCGCTGTCTTTCAGCCCCCTCCAGCCCAGGAAGCCCAGCCTGGGTAAGGAGAGTGAGTACAGCAACAGCAGCCTGGAGCAGGAGGCAAGCAGGACCAGGCATCCACTTAAGGAAGTGGAGCTTGGCCGCGGAGTCCTGGTCATCTCGGTGCTCGAGGGTTGGGTGCCTACTGCCCAGGATCCTAGGCAGCCTATGCTGCCATCCTCCCCCGCCCCCCGCCCCCGGATGGCCTGAGAGGGTCGGTGAGGTTCCTCCAGTGGATCAGGGCCTGGCACCCACCCCGGTCCCACCCACTGACATGAGGGACATTGATCTGGCCACGCCCACCCTGGCCACACCCAACCAGATAGCCACAACCACCTGGGCACGCCTACCCCCGGCTCCCCTGAGGGCAACAACAATCCTGATCCAACCCTCAATGAAATTGAGGTGGGTTTTTTTGAAAAAAAAATTATTTTTACTTGTTATACACATATTGTAAATGTACAATGTACAAAGTCATACATATACATATTTTTTCTAAAGAAAACATAAAAATAAGGCATTTTGATTACATTTGGGGTTGCTCGTCTATCCTTTCTTTTCCCTCATTTTACAAGCCTTCTTCTCCTTCTTTCTTTCCCTTCCCTACCTCCTCTCCTCTCCTATTTTCTTCCTTCCTCCTCTCCTTCCTCTTCCCTACTTCCCCTTCCTTTCCCCCACTCCTCCCCTCTTTTCCCCCTTTCTCGCCTTCTCTCCTACTCTTGTCTCCTATCCTTTCTTCCTCTCCTTTCCCCTTTCTTCCATTCCTCTCTCTCCCTCTCCTCTTCTATCTTACCCTCTACTCCTCTCTCCTTTCTTTCTCCTTTGTTGTCCAATATTTCCCCTATTTGGTATCGGAGCAACTCCAATTTTCTATTAATATATACTTTCTTTTCAATTTTTTTCAGTTTTACCCGATCTATCACTTCTGTCATCATAATTGTACATTTATATTTGTAACATTCTTTCTCCCACCCCATCCCCCTTTTCCATTTACTCTGGTGTCATCTGAGTTTCTATTTCTTTTTTGTCTTCTCCCTCATTTATCTTTCTCTTATCTAATTTATTTATCTATCATCTTTTATTCATATTTCTTTTCTAACCATATATAAAATCTTCCCCATGTCTTGAAATACACTGACTTCACCTTCTGATGGGATTTTCTCTGTCTTCCAATTTTGCGCAAATACAATTCTTCCTGCTGCTTTATGTGAATAATTAGATACATATCTTTTTTGCTATATCTCTCTGGCAAAATACCCCCCCCAAAAATCTCTGGTTTTAATTCTATATGTTTATGTAACATTTCCTCTAACCATGTCTGTATTCTAGACCAATAGTTTTTTGCTTCTGTACATGACCACCACATATGATAATATGATCCCGGCAAATGCAAACATTTCCAGCATTTAGCTGATTTATCCTTAAACATTTTTGCTAACCTTTCTGATGGCATATGCCATCTATAAAACATATTATATAAATTTTCTTTATATGCAATTCCATTGTCAATTTATAATTCCTTTCCCATAGTCGTTGCCATTTCTCTAATTCTTTTGTATAACCAAAATTTTTCGCCCATGTTATCATTGTCTCTTTTACTTCTTCATCTTCTAATCTAATTTGCAATAAATAATTATACAACCTTTTAATCGTTTTTTCATCCTTTCCAGTCATTATCTCATCCAACTCTGATTCCCCCAAATTAAAACCATATTGTTTCAAGTCTTTGTCATATCTAAATTATATTTGCAGTCATGTATACCAATCAGTCTCAATCCCTTGCTTTTCTAGATCTTGTTTCTGTTTTAGTTCTCCCCTCTCTGTTAAAATGTCCTTGTATCTTACAATATTGTCCATGTTCTGTCCCCGTCACACACACGCACACAAACAGTCAGCCAGGAGTTAAATAAAACTTGCAGACAATAAATTCCTTCGATAACAGGATTGGCAGCAACCCACTAGCTGCTTGCCAAGAACTTTACTCACAGAGGGAGGTGTTCCTCCTCTGTCAGATAAACCAAAACAAATACACAAAGCCACAAAATTGTTAAGTCCAGTCCATATTAAATCCAAGGCAGGCAGATAACGTAGTTTCAGAGATACAATGCAACTCGCTAGTTGTTTAGTTTTATCCGTCACAGAGCCTGAATGGCCACCACACCCCCTTTTATCCCCTGTGGGGTGTGGTCCAGTGACTCAGCTTAATCTCTGGCACACCTCCTTTTCTGCTGCGTGCACTTGTCTCTCCGACGCTGGCGTGGATCCAGCCAAGACTTATCTCCATCACTGTCCGACTGTGACTGTTCGGAGATACCTGGCTCCTGGCCAAACTCTTCTCCTTCGGGAGACACCTGAGGCATTGCCAGAGAGGAGGGTCCTAGAGAGGGGGGCCTGGCCAACTCCTCTCCTTCACCTTCGGAGTCTTCTCCCTCCAATAAGATGGGCTCGGGGGTCGGAGTCACAACACTCCATGTGAATCATATTTGGATGTGTCAACGCTTCTATTGTTGAAAGCCACATTGGTATTTCCATATAATGTTTTTCTTTCACTCTCTCCCATACTGTTAACAAGCCATTCCTTACACAATGTTTCTGGAAGATCCATGTATTCTATTTTTCCCATACCATAAGAAAGCATGCCAACCTAGTTGCAAATCATGTCCTTCCAAAGTCAATAGTCTTGTATTTCTCAATAAAATCCATTCTTTGACCCAGGTTAACATCGCTGCTTGGTGATAAGAGTTCCCAATTTGGTAGACCAAATCCTCCTCTAGTTCTAGAATCTTGAAGCAGTTTAAGATTAATTCTTGCTTTTTAGCCTTGCCATATATATTTCCATATCATTTTATTCAGGGTCTTAAAATATTTTTTCTCCAGCTTTTTCAAAATTGTTTGAAAGAAAAACAAGATTAGTTGTCTCCTTTGGCTGTTCTCTTTTTTCCTCTTGGAAACCTATGTGTTGTTCATAAAATAACTCTGCTTTCTCAATTGTATCTAATCTGTATCTTTGTTCTTGCCAATTCACCAGTATTCCTTCTGGTATCAACCAGCTAAAATTTATTCCTCTTTTTATCAAACATTTCATGAGAAATTGATATTCTTTTCTCAGATCTCTCACTCTACTTGGGATTTGTTTCAGTGCCACTATTTCTCTCCCTTTGTGCTTTATCATTGCATTTCTCATCAACTGCAATATCTCTGCTCTCAATGTTTTCTTGGTAAATCTGATGTGAATTTCTCTAGGCAGGTTATTTCTCATCACATATCTTGTGTGCACTCTGTATATCTTGTCAATCCCATTTAGTATCCTTTGTTTACTTTCTTCCATTGCTTCTGCTAATATCTCTGCAATTTTCTCTGCTAAATTTTCTCCCTTTTCTTCTTCAATATTTTGGAATCTTAAATAATAATCAGCTTTATCCATTTCTAATGTTATCATTGTTTTTCCTGATTTTTTATCAGTAATTGTAAATCTATAATCCATCTCTTCAACTTTTTTCTCCATTCCTTCTGCTTTTTCTTCCACTTTTTTTTTTTTTTTTTAATTTATATGCCGCCGTTCTCCGAAGACTCAGGGCGGCTTACAATGTGCTCAGCAATAGCCTTCATCCTTTTGTATATTTATACAAAGTCAGCTTATTGCCCCCACAAACTGGGTCCTCATTTCACCTACCTTAGAAAGGATGGAAGGCTGAGTCAACCTTGAGCCTTGGCGAGATTCGAACCCTGCAGTAATTGCAGGCAGCTGGTCTTAAGCAGCTTAATAACAGGGTGCCTTAAACCCTAGTACTACCAAGGCTCTGTAGTTGTTGTTCATTTTTCCCTATCATCTCTTTAACTTCTTTCAATTCTCCTTCCATTTTTTCCATTCTCCCGTCTAGCTTGTCTAGTCTTGTTTTAAGATCTTCATATATAGTCTGTAGCATATTTTTTAATTCCGTGTTGATTTTCTCTTGCTGTGCTGTAGTTTCTGTTGTCTTTTGCCCTGTGAAGCCAGACACTGTTATTGATGATGATGATAGATGTTGTGTTGTTTTCTTCATCTTGCTTCTTCAGATCACACTGCCCAATTTATAATCCAAATAATCAAGTTCTTAAATTCCAAATTCAAATTTTGGATCTGCTCCCAAATCAGACTCTTCAGGTTCTTGATACCCTAATCCATATAGGTTTAATCCATATAAAAAAGGAAGAAAGGCTATGTCAGAAAAAAAAAAAGACCAAAAGGGGGGGGGAGGAAAAAAGAAAAAAAACCAAGATCAAAACCAAAATAAAAATTTCAAAACCAAAATGTTCCACTCAAAATATCCAACCAGGCAATAAAAAGATGAAAAGAATATAAAATATAGTCTCCAGAAAAAAATTAATAAAAAGGAAAAAACAAAAACAATGCAAATCACAAAAAAAATAAATCCAGGAAGAAGAAACCTCAATAAGAAAAAGAAAAAAGAAAAAGCAGGAAAAAAATAATATTCCAAAATACCACTATTCCAAAATATTCCAAAATTTATAAATCCACCAGATGAAAAAACAGACAGCTCAATCTTAGTAATTTACAAAAGCTTTCGTACCCCCCCCCCCATTTCTCCCTTTTTCCTCTGTTACAAAATCACCAGACCACTTCTTATCACAGTCTTCTTGCCAGTTTCCAAAACATTGGCCAAGGTCATTCCACTCTCATCTTCTCCTTTATTCAATATGCCTATTTAATTTTCTCTATCACAACTATAGTTCACTTAAAATAGTCTTTAAAATATAATCAGTTCACTTTTCTTCTTTCAGCTTTGAACTCCCAGCTACAACACTCAAATTTTCAAAGTACAATTCATTAGCCAAAAAAGCTTCTTTGCCCAATCTGCTTTCAATTTATTAAATTGATTTTTCAGTTATCATAAGTTAGTCTTTATTATGGGCTTCCGCACTGCTATTCTGGAAGTGGGGAGGTAGCCTTTTTTCCACTCCCTTGCCTCTTCTCTTTACCATTTCTCTCAAGTAATTTTTTTTAAAAATTCAGGAGTAAAGTATACAAAAGGAATCTTGTTTCCAAGACCTCAATTTCTCACCCAGATGATCACCTTGTTCTTTTCTTCCTTTTCTTCTTGTGTGTGCCCACCCCAGCTTTTGACAGCTCTTAATGGTTGCCTTCCCTCACCGCTGAGTCAGAGGTCTGATCGCCGGAACTTCAGGGAATTTGTGGTTTCCCTATCCATGCCAGCCTGTGCCTCCATTCTTCATTGTCACTACAGGACAGCTATGATCCCTGGAGATCCCCAAAAATGGCTGGGATATCAGCACTTCTCCAGAGCACAGGAATTTCATGCTGTACCGCCATGACGCTGGCCACACACCCCAATGAAATTGAGTTTTATGCCCCTGCTCTAGCTCATCTTCAGTCAGTTTCATCCCTTATGTTCCTTCAGCAGAGCTCTGGATGTCTCTTAATTCTTTTGAGCTCCCTCAGTTGAATCATGGGGCATGTTGGAAACCATAGACCAAGAGAGGTTGCCTGTGAGTGATCTTATCCAAGGTCTCAATACATCTTCCAGGTATTGGTCAAGACCTCAGAAGGACCATGCAGCAGAACCTCGGGTATAATCCCCAGTTCCCTTTGGAACCCCATCAGTCGCTAAGAGTGGACTGGTCAAATAGATCTAGCCTCCCTGCAGAGAGGGGAAGCAAAAAAGAATCCCAAAGTCAACAGGCCATGATCTGGGTAGGACAAAGGGGACAAGGATAACTCCTCCTCAGATCAGGTTGGAAGTGGTCAGTTTTGAGTTGAGCCAAGAATGATGGTGGCCATGGTGAGATGCCTCTAAGGCCAGCCTGGGGATGGCAAATGGACATCTCTCAAGACCATAAACTGGGAATTCCACAGTCAACTGTGAAATGCCCTCCAGAGACTCAGACACGGAGGTTGCTGTGCAGCAGGAAGACTGGTACAGTAGTAACAATCCCAACTGGTCCTGTGAATGAATCTTTAAGAAGAGAATTTCAGACCTGGCAATTTGGGGAGCAGCACCCCAAAAGACCCAAAGAGACACCCGGAGGACAATTGGTACCCTTCGGCTACAGCAACAGAAATTAGCAAGTATCCCCCAAAAAATTGCAGTTAATATCCTGAGATTCTTCCTCAGATTACATTTCTGCCTTGTGCCACTATTGCCAACTAGCACTCCTATTATCTGAGCAAACTAGGGCATAAGCCAAAATCCATCTTGTGTGCAGGGGTTACTTTCATGTAGGTCAACTACACAACTTCCCCATGACTCCATCTGCTCTGACAATTACAAGAGACACAAACATATTTTCCATTCTGCTGCATGAAGAGAAGCTGTTGCTAAGGGGACAGGACAATGGCCTTTCCCTGCAATTATCAGAAGAACAGTCATTCTGCATGTATCCCTTGTGGATTTCTAGACACAAAGATCTTCCAGGATAAAAGTGGCTTTAAAAATTATCTCTGAGTTCACCAGCTGGGGGGCAGAAGTGTCACCTTAGCCAGTCTGGCAAAGAGCTCACTCCTGGCTTGGAAGAGACTCATATGCCTTTGCTTCCTCTTTTGTCTCAACCCAAACAAAGATAAGAGGAACCATTGTTGGTATAAATTTATCCTGGCGCTATCCAGGTGGTGTTTGATCTGCTAAATTTCCAGTGAGATTTCAGGAGCAACCTTCAAATCAGTTTCTGCATAAATCTTGATTTCTTTTCTAGGAGAAAAGGTGATAAGAATGACTGGACAAGAGTCATGCTACTTCTGATGCTGATGCTCTTCTGGCTCCTGGCTCCAACTACAGCAAAGAGGCTGCAAACCATCTGTGTGCTCAAGGATTATATCCCATTAAAGGAAAGCTACTACAGGCCTGGTGATCTCATTATTGGTGGGAATTTGCCCTTGGGAGCCATTTTAAAGTCTGTTGTCCCAGAATTTAATACACTGAATCATCTTCTACAGAATGCGTATGTTTCAGCTAGAGGGGAAATATGTAGATAATTATTCTCTTTGCTTTAAATTCGGTAACTTTTTTCTTTTTTTAGAATTTGTACTGTCCTGGTATAGTGCACATTTTGTACAAATTACCCATAACAATAAGGAAGCTATCCAAAAAAAATCCAAAAAAAATTCTGTTTCGGGGGGAAAAAAACGCCTGGCTACGTAGTTAACTTTAAAAGCTGCTACAAAACCTTATGCTACCAGATAAAAGCAGAATGCACCAATTACTACAGCAAACAAGAGGAAAACCTTCTATGCACAAAATCCACCCATGCCTTCTATAGTTTTGTAAATAACAAACTTAAAGACTCGAGATCCATCCCACCACTAAAAGGGCCTAACAGGAAAGACTGTAATGATGAAGCTGTTAAGGCCAACCTCTTCAACACATTCTTCAGTTCAATCTCTGAAAACAGCAATGACCCACGCCCCACATTTCTTAGTCGTAACACAACTAATTTCAACTATCTACTACATATCGATTTTACAGAAGATAACATTGAAAAAGCACTATGCAGCCTAAAACCATCTCTATCTATTGGCCCTGATGGATTATGTGCCTACTTCTTTAAAAAGCTTTCCACTGTCATAGCAGAACCTCTAAGCATAATCTAGGAAATATCTTTCAGAACCAGCTCCTTTCCCTACCTACGGTCACTAGCCACAGTCATCCCTATTTTCAAAAAGGGTAACCCCAGTCTACTTGAAAGATACAGACCAATCTCATTATGTTGTGTCACCTGCAAAGTCATGGAATCAATCATAAACCAATTACCCTCCACTTAGAGACAAACAACCTACTGTCTAACAAGCAGTTTGGTTTCAGAAAAAAATTGTCCTGTAATCTGCAACTCCTACACAGCAAAAACATATGAACTACATAACTCGACCAAGGTAAAGCTATAGATGCAATTTACATAGACTTCTGCAAAACCTTTGATTCAGTAGTACATGATAAACTACTGTTAAAACTAAAATCTTATGGCATTTCTGGATCCCTGCATAAGTGAATAACTGCGTTCCTGTCAAACAGGCAACAAGTAGTCAAAATAGAGAGCACCCTATCAAACCCAGTGGTGTCCCCCAAGGCAGCATTTTAGAGCCAACACTCTTTATACTTTACATAAATGACATTTGCGATCATATTATAAGCAACTGCATTCTCTTCGCTAATGTCATAAAACTATTCAATACCTCCAACAATGCTGCTGCCCTACAAAGAGACCTTGACTATGCGTCAGAATGGTCAAACAATTGGCAACTCCAAATCTCAACCAACAAATGCTCTGTCTTACACACTGGCAAAAAAAAATCTGAACACTAAATACAAGCTGGGCGGATACAACCTTGTAGACAACCCTCACTCTGTCAAGGACCTTGGAGTACTCATCTCAAATGATCTAAGCACCAGAGCCCACTGTAACAGCATTGCCAAAAAGACATTAAGAGTTGTTAACCTAATCTTGCAAAGCTTCTTCTCCGGTAATATTGTACTGCAAACTGGGGCATACAACACCTTTGCTAGACCACCAGCGAGATTAGCCAGGATGTTTCCAAATAGGTCCACGAATTGTTGGAGATGTGGTCACAAACAAGGGACATTCTACCACATGTGATGGACCTGCCCTAAGATTAAGAAATTTTGGGGGATAAAAATCTGGCTGGATGAAATAACAGGGCAGAAAATAAGAAAAAAAAAACCGGAACTATTCCCATTGGACATTCTGGAAGGGAAAATCAAAAGAAAGAAAGATACAATAATATATAATAAGGCTTGTCTCCTTTCTCACAAAGTCATCCAAGTTTAGTCAAGGGAAATCCTTTGAAAAAAACCCAAACCCAATGAAATTTGGGAGTTTCTGCCCCACAAAGTCCCCCCAAAAAGTGAAGCAAGTTCTAGAGCCATGCACAAGCTTTCCTGTAATGTTCTCCAATGTTTTTCTCATTACAGTCTCATCTCCAGTAACTATCAGCAGTTTCTTGCATTGATGTTTGCTGTCTCCGAGGTCAATAAGGATTTTCTTCTGCTCCCCAACATCACCCTTGGCTTCCACATCTATGGCCATTACCAGAGAGAGATGAATATTTCCCTAAACAGCCTCTCCATGCTCTCCTCACGAGGCCAAGTGGTTCCAGGGTACAAATGTGTCTGGAATGACACACTTCTGTCCATTATTGGTGGTCTCAGTGCCAAGTCCTCAAGGCTGATGGCCTCCATCTTCAGCATCTTTAAGGTCCCACAGGTAAGAGAGCTTCCTTCGATCCAGTATGGAATAGACAAAGATCAAAAGCACATACAAAAGCCAAGATGAAACTAAAAGAAGATTTTTTTGTGGGGTGGGGGCATATAATGAGTTTGTGACTCTTAGTTTATTCTTTATTTATTTATATATTTATTTTATTTATTTAATCAAATTTCTATACCGCCCTACTCCCGAAGGACTCAGGGTGGTGAACAGCCAAGATAAAATACAGATAATACAAATATTAAAAATCCCTTAAAATAATTAAATATTTTGGCTGAAACACAGATTAAAACACCCAATTTATAAAATCACGAATTAAAAAAATTTAAAAAATAATTTAAAAGAGGGGAGTTAGGCCAGGCCAGGTTGCTGAAATAGAAAAGTTTTGAGAGCATGGCGAAACGTGCGCAGGTCCGGGATCTTCCGTATCTCTGGGGGGAGCTCGTTCCAGATGGTAGGTGCCCCCACAGAGAAGGCTCTCCCCCTGGGGGCCGCCAGTCAACACTGTTTGGCCGACGGCACCCTGAGGAGCCCCTCTCTATGGGAGCGTACTGGTCGGTGAGAGGCTATTGGTAGCAGAAGGCGGTCTCGTAGATACCCCGGTCCGATGCCATGGAGCGCTCTAAAGGTGGTAACCAAAACCTTGAAGCGCACCCGGAAGACCACCAGGAGCCAGTGCAGCTCGCGCAGGAGGGGGGTCACATGGGAGCGCCACGTCGCTCCCATAACCACCCGCGCGGCCGCATTCTGGACCAGCTGGAGCCTCCGGGTGCTCCTCAAGGGGAGCCCCATATAGAGAGCATTGCAGTAGTCCATTTATTAAACGGTAGCCATCATTTTAGTGCCATTTATTCTCTGTATCAGGTTGTTGGTTTCTTCTCCTGTCTTCTGACAACCAATAAAAATGGCTAAGAAGGGAAGAAGATGAAGTTTGCCAGCCAAACTGAGTCAGCCTGACTGGAGGCCATCAACCACACAATGGTCACTACTAAAGTCAACATAAACGTTTACTTTGTCTTTGAAAAAAGAATCTCTTTTTCTCCAGCTCGGTGTTGGCTTTGAGTTCTCTCAGGGAGAGAGAAGAGTTTATCCTTCCTTCTTCCGGATGAATCCCAAGGAATCTCCTCAGTATGTGGGTTTAGTCCAGCTGCTCCTGCATTTCCAGTGGAACTGGGTTGGTCTTATGGCCCCTCAAGATGAGAGGGGAGAACGTTTCATCTCAACTCTGACACCAATGCTCCAGGAGAAGGAGATCTGCCTGGCCTTCACTCTAATGCTGGAATTGGATAATATTGAAATCACTGTGAAGAAATTAATTCTCAATTTCCACACGTCTAAAACAGAAGTGTTTATTCTATTTGCAGACTCAGCTGTTACTGGCAGTTTAATATCAGCGGTATATTCTTTTGAAAAGTTCATAAAAGTATCATTTAGGAAAGTTTGTATCTTCACTTCCCATTGGAAACTTGGCTTGGAAGAATCTGAATACACATTGCAAATGATAAAGCCTTTCCATGGGGCTCTGCATTTTAGGGACCACTCCGGGGATGTCTCTGAATTCAACCACTTCCTCCTGTCTTTAGACCCCTTGAACCCCCAAGGAGATGTCTTTCTCCCTCCATGGTGGGAAAGAGTCTTTAACTGCAAGATCCTTGAATCAGGAAAGATCCCTCCAAAGGGGGAAAATCAATGTACAGGAAAGGAGAATCTGCAGAATCTGCCCAATTACACTTTTGAAACAAGAATGACAGGAGAAAGTTACAATATCTACAATGCTGTTTATGCTCTGGCAAACACTTTACATGCAATGTATGGATCCAGAACCCAACTAACCATGATGAGGCTTGGAACAAGGATCTTACATGTCCAGTCATGGCAGGTAATTTCTGTGATTTTTTAAAAAAGTTTTTATTGAGTATTTTACATTTTTAAAACCAAAAACATAATGAAAAAAGACAAAAAATTTAAAAAGAAAAGGAAAAAAAGGAAAAAAGGAAAGAAGACATACAGATACATCAAACATTAAAATATAAAACAAATATAACAACATTATGTAATATATTACAACTTTCTGCATCAACATTTTCCTTGCTATTAAATTCAGTCTTTCTAAATAATCCCTTATTCTTGTATAACCTGGGGAGGAAAGCTATGGCAAATCTAGACATCATTCTAAAAAGCAGAGACATCACCCTGCCAACAAAAGTGTGTATAGTCAAGGCTATGGTGTTCCCAGTTGCAATGTATGGCTGTGAAAGTTGGACCATAAGGAAGGCTGAGCGCCAATGAATTGAGGCCTTTGAACTCTGGTGCTGGAGAAGACTCCTGAGAGTCCCATGGACTGCAAGGCGAACAAACAAGTCAGTCCTAGAGGAGATCAACCCTGACTGCTCTTTAGAAGGCCAGATCCTGAAGAGGAAACTCAAATACTTTGGCCACCTAATGAGAAGGAAGGACTCCCTGGAGAAGAGCCTAATGCTGGGAAAGACTGAGGGCAAAAGAAGAAGGGGACAACAGAGAACGAGGTGGCTGGATGGAGTCACTGAAGCAGTAGGCGTGAGCTTAAATGGACTCCAGAGGATGGTAGAGGACAGGAAGGCCTGGAGGAACATTCTCCATGGGGTCGCGATGGGTCAGACACGACTTCGCAACTAACAACAACAACTTGTATAACCATATTGAGCATTCTTATATACAATTTTGTTATATATGTTTACATCCTGTATATTGACATAGTCAGTATTTTATCCTTACCAATATTCAATACTCTTAGATTTCAGTTAGTCAAAGTTTACATTCTTTTTTTTAACCATATTTTATTAATATAAAAACAAACAAGAAAACAAAGACGTAAATACAACAATATGAAATTACAAAAATACAAAAAGAAAATCTTTGTGCATAACTGTGGCCATTTACACTACATATCACTACAAAGTTTTTATATTCTATACATTTTACTTCATCAAATTTTTACTGTGTCTGAGTCTGTTTCATTCTTCTATTTTCAAACCATTCGTACCCTTTCTCCCATGATACATAATATTTCACGTCTGTCATTCCTTTCAATTCCAAAGATAGTCTATCCATTTCAGCGCAGTCAAAAAATTTTTTGATTATTAAATCCTCGGAAGGCGTCTTTACGTTCTTCCAACGTTGCACAAAAGCCAGTCTTGCCGCAGTTGTTATATGTATAATCATGTGTCTTGTTTTCTTGTCATAAGTTTTTCTCATTATCCCCAGAAGGAACAATTCCAGTGTATATTCCACTTGGACACCAGTTATTTCCTGTAACCAATTTTTTATTTTTTTCCAATATTTTTTTGATTCTGGACATAGCCATCATGAATGATAGAAGGTACCCTGATTCTGTCAGCATTTCCAACAATTTGGGGTTAAATTTGGATATATTTTTGCCAATCTTGAGGGAGCCATATGCCAATGGTAGAACATTTTGAATTGATTTTCTTTATATTTTGCCGACCTTGTTATTTTATAATTTCTGTTCCAAATTGCTTCCCATTCCTCTAATTCGATGTTATGCCCTTTATTTTTTGCCCATGCTATCATCACTCCCTTCACTATTTCTTCTGCTTTGTCAAATTCCAAAAAATACTTATATAATTTAGTTATTATTTTTTCCTCTGGGCCAATCAATAATTTATCTAATTGTTGGTGGAACCAGTTCAATTCCATATTCCTTTTTGTCCTTTAAATTACTTGTAGGTAGGGCCACCAATCAATATTAATTCCTTGTTTCTCCAAGTCTTTCCTATTTTTTAAATTTCCCTGGGCATCTAGAATTGCATAATATTTGACCATTTTATTTATGTCCATGGTATTTGGGTATATCGTTGCCTCCATTGTCGACACCCACCCAGGCATTTTCATATAGTATTTTTTCTTAATCTCTTGCCATATTAGCATTAAGGCCTCTCGTATTTTACGATGAAAAAAATATGAATGGGATTTATTTTCTTTATCCCATAGAAAGGCATGCCACCCTTTTAGTAAATCGTGCCCTTCTAATATGAGTAACGTTTTATTTCTTAAATTTATCCACTCCTTAATCCAAGTTAAAATTGCTGCTTTGTAATAGAGTCACCAATCTGGAAGCCCTAGTCCACCTCTGCTTCTGCTATCTTGAAGATCTGTTAATTTTATTCATGCTTTTCTGCCAACTCATATAAATTTTGTTGTAATTTGGTTCAATTCTATAAAATTCTATTTAAAAAATCTTATCTAATTTTATGGGTATGGTCTGAAAAAGATATAACAATTTTGAAAATAATAATTTATCCTCTAGTTCTTCATTCTGTCTGTTAGTTAAATTCTTAGTCAATATTTTGGTTTTGTCTTTATTCATTTTAAATCCTGCTACCATGCCAAATTGGTTTATATCTTGTAATAGATTAGGTCCAGACTCTAGAGATTCCTCAATAATAAATGCCAAATCGTCTGCAAATGCTTGGACCCTATATTCTTGTGACTTAATTTTTAATCCCTTTATTTCCAAATTATTTCTAATTTGTGATAATTATGTCTTCACAGACAGAATGAATAACAAGGATGATAGGGGGCAGACTTGTCTTACTCCTTTAGCTATTTCAAAACTTTCTGTCTGTTCCCCGTTTATTATTATCTTTGCCCTTTGTATAGTGTATATGGCTCTAATCATTTCTATAAATTTTTCTCCAAAATTCATTTTTACTAATTGGTTTATCATAAAGTCCCAATTTAAGTTGTCAAAAGCTTTTTGTGCATCCAAAAATACCACCTGTTTTTCAGGGATGAGCTTTATAGAATTTATAGAAAGCATTGATGATCATTTGTATGCTTTTTTTTATATGTCTGTTATATGGCAGGTAATTTCTGTGACTTTTGACTCAGTCCACAGATACTTAGATTGGAAGCTCTTCATATGAATTTCTTCAGTTACTGATTAAATGTCTGCGTACTCCCCTATCAATTCATCTGAGACCCTGCCCTATTTTTTAGTTTACCATTTGATGTGCTACTCAGCTCGCTGTGTGAAAAGAACTTCTGATTAATATTTGATGGAAACTAACCAAGGAGAGAAGCAACCTAGAATTTAGGAGAAATTTCTTAAGGAACAGTTTACCTTTAGAAGTCGTGGGAACCCCATTGCTGGAGTCATTTAAGAAGAGACAGGATAGCCACTTGTCTAAAAGCGTAGAGGGTCTGTTGCTTGAGCAGGAGGTTGGACTAGACGACCTCCAATGTCCCTTCCAATGCTGTGATTCTGTTTCTATGACAACCACAGCACAGAGCAAGTTTCAAAGTGGTCCTAAGGGGTTCCTGGTCTGAAATTCATCAGAATTTTCTGCATCAACAGCTAAAATGTTGGACCTCTCTGAATAGTGAAGTGACCAACCAGGTCAAATGCTTCCTTCCACATGGCCCAGTAGATCAAACCTGGTTCCTGCATTCTGCTGCCTTTGACAACGAGCCAGAGAAAATCAGTGAAATTTTCCATGATTCTGATAGAAATCATTTATTCATTTCAAACATTCATTTATCAGTTAACAAGACCTTGGGCCAAAGGAACTATTTGAAAATGTACGTAGCTAAGTATCACAAGAGGAAAATCCTAAAGTTAAATTTAGATTGTGGAACTAAAACTCTTGCTTTTTGATGAAATTGGAGTTGGAAACCATACCCAGTGATAAAAGGAAAATGTTTAGTTTCAGACTTAAATATTTGGTGTTACACCTGATTCCTCAGATTGCCACCAAGAGGTGGAACTGGCTTCTCAAATATAAACCCATCTTCTCAAGATGGCCATTATGTGATGATAGAAGCCATGATGTCTCATTTGTAGCTGTAGCCCAAATACTCCGATTTCTGAAGGTCTCCTTTCTTTCAGATTCTTGCCTATTTGAGGAATGTGCAGTTCAACAACAGTGCTGGAGATGAAGTCTCCTTCTCAGAAGATGGACTGGGATCTGCTCGTTATGATCTTCTCAACTGGGTTTTCCTCCCCAATCAATCTTTTCTCCCCATGAAGGTTGGGCAAGTAAATCCTGAGGCTCCCCCAGGACAAGATTTCACCATTAAATCTGATGGAATCATCTGGGCCACAAAGGTGAGCTGCAAAGAAATGTTGTAAGTTCAGGGAAAGATTCATTCTCTTCCTGAGATACAGAACATCTTTCTAACTTGAAAAACAATCAATTGAGTCAGAAATTATGACAGTCATTTGGTGAAAAATCTGCTTTGCACGTAACACATTTGAGGTCTGATTTGTGTCATTCCACAAAGGGTTAGGCGTGGGAACAACCTCTCCTTGAAACCCAGAATACAATTACAGCAAGCAATAGTGATTTCCATGGACCATTTCCACTCAGTTGTATCCTCACAGGGAGTAAAAGGGAAAAAATGTATGCAAATGATGAAATAAAAATAAATAATAATTGAATAAAAAATTGAAATCCCAAAACTATTGTATTTGTATCAAACAATACCTGTAAATCTGGATAAGAAATTCTTTTTAGATCTTAACAAAATATTAGGAAATTTATATGGGGTAGGAAAAGACCAAGGATCTCATTTAAAATCTTACAAGGAAAAAGGGATTTAGGAGGATTTGGACTCCCGGATTTGGAAATATATTATAGGGCAGCCAAGCTAGTATGGATAAGGAAGTGGGCCACTCTGGAAAATGAAAGGATCCTAACGTTGGAAGGCCACGACTTACAGAAAGGGTGGCATGCATATTTATGGGACACAGTGAAGAAAAAGAAAACATACTTTCATAGGCATAAAATTAGAGATACTTTAATACAAACATGGACCGCAATTAAACAGCGATATTATAAAAAAGTCCCAAAGTGGCTCTCCACGATGGAGACCCTGATTTATCCCAACAGATGGGGAATGAAAAAAATGTGTAGATACAAAGACATACTAGATGAAGGAGGAAACCTTAAATCTAATGATGCCTTGAGAGATCAAGGTATCAATTTAGACTGGTGGACTTATTTACAAATAAAGTCTAGATACCAGAAAGACAAGGAAGAATGTGGCTTAGAACTAGGATCTAGTGGATTCGATAAGGTTTTGATGGGAACAGGAAAAAAGATTTTGGCCAAACTATATAACTACCTATTAGATGAAGATAGAACAGAGGACACAATTAAAAACCAAATGGGAGCATGGGAGAAGAACATTGGACGCAGTATAAATTTTAATGAGTGGGAAGAGGCATGGAATAGGAATTATAAACTGACCAGAGCAGTGACTTATAAGGAAAACCAGTATAAAATGTTACACAGGTAGCATCTAGCCCCTGCTAGGCTAGCAAAGATGTATCCAAATATTCACCCAAACTGTTGGAAATGTGGTCATGGGCAGGGCACCTTCTTTCACATGTGGTGGACGTGCCCTGATGTGAAAAGGTATTGGAGCAAGATTTGGAGATGGTTACAAGAAATAATTGGAGAAGATATTGAATTGACACCTGAAATATTTCTCCTGGGAATAGTAAAGAGGAATTATGGAAAGAAAAAGATTTATTTAATTATACATATCACCACAGCTGCTAGACTGGCATACACACAATACTGGAAAGAGAAAGATCTGCCAACAGAAGAACATATAATTAGGAAAATACTGGAGTGCGCAGAGATGAGCAAATTAACAAATGAAATAAATGAGGATGAAAATTCAGATTACTATACTGTTTGGGGAAGGTGGTATGAATGGATGAATGATAAAATAAAAGAAGGAGAAAAAGATGTGCCTAATAAAAGGAATAAGTAGCTTAAGAAATACTAGGTACATATCTTGTATATATGTATATATGTATAAACACTGCACTTCCGATGTAAATAGAAATGATATTTAATGTATTTTCACAAACTTAATAAAATATTTTTTTTAAAAAGAAATTGAAATGAGAATAAAGCTAATTAGAAAATCGGGGCCGCTCGAATACCAATTTAGATTGAACTGAAAAGGGAAACAACAGGAGAGAGGGGAAGGAGTAGAGAGAGAGGAAGGGAAAAGAGAGGAGAGGAGAGAAGAGGAGAAAGAAGAAAGGGAAAAGGAGAAGAAGAAAAGGGAAGGGAAAGAGGAGCTGAAGAGAAGGTTAGAAGGGGGAAGAAGAGAGGAGTGGGGGAAGAGAAGGGGAAGTAGGAAAGAGAAGGAGAGGAAGAACAAAGGAAGTAGGAGCAGAAAGAGGAAGGAAGAGAAGGGGAGGAGAAGAAGAAAGGTTGGAGTAAAGGTAAAAGGTAAAAGAGCAGCCCCCAAAAAGTAAAAATTAAAGTTAAAAGAAAAGATGAATGAAAAATGATGGATAAATGACTGTACATATAAATGTGTTCATGAGAAATAAAAATAAAAAGCTTTTTTGAAAAAAAAATACTGTTTCCATGGACCATTTCAATTCAGTTGTATCCTCACGATTCTTTTAGAAATGCACCAGTGCACTAGTGCAGGCTGAGATCCCAGTTCCTAGATCCCACATCCATAGGTCTGTCAGGAATTCCATTGGCCTGAATCCCTCAGGACTGACCTTGATTTGTGATAGACGGTGGCAATCTATTTCTTTAGAAGAGAATCTAAATATAGAAGTAGGAATAAGAAGGAAAATGGGAATGGGGAAAAAAATGAATGCACAAGGTTCGTTGCTTAAGTAATTTCAAATACTTATCTTTTAGACGATCCCCATTGCCAGGTGTGGAAGGAAGAGGTGCCATGCAGGAGAGAGGAAAAGAGTTCCAGAGGACAAGCAGGTTTGCTGCTACCGGTGTGATCCTTGTCCAGAAGGGACCATTTCTAATCAGACAGGTAGAGCAGACATCAAAAGTAGATTTTCTACCATCTAGAAAGACATTCATTAAATCAATTTTTTTTGTTATTGTGATCATTTTTGATAAAATTGAGATGCACTCATACTATTCAGGAGAACAGATACAAACTGCGTTGGCCACAGAGGCCATCTTTCCTGATCCTCAACAGTTCAATGCAGGATAGTTTTAGGGCAAAATTTATTAATGTCCAACTTGGATTTCCACTCCTACCATAATCTCTATTTGGAAAAACCAACTTCCAATCTTTCCTGAGGAAGTGGGGCATGCGGTCCAACCTTTTATTTGATCTTTTAGAGCAGTGGGTCTCAACCTTCCTAATGCCGCGACCCTTTAATACAGTTCCTCATGTTGTGGTGACCCCCAACCATAAAATTATTCCTAAAACCATTGAAAATATGCGTTTTCCGATGGTCTTAGGCTACCCCTGTGAAAGGGTCGTTCGACCCCCAAAGGAGTCCCGACCCACAGGTTGAGAACCACTGATTTAGAGTGTGCTTCTTCCGGCATCTCTATCAAACTCTGAGGAGATAGACCTGCCAGGGAAAGAGGAGATCCATCTACCTATGTCTCTTTGATAGAGCAGGAGGGAGCAAAAACATCTGAATGAACAGACTGAGGTACAAAGCAGAGAAGTTAAGGCAGAGATAATGTACTCACCAAGAAAACAGCAACATTCCTGCATAACAGATCTATCAGTCTCCTTTGTGTTCTCTTATAAAATGGCAGAAAAAACAGGCAGGAATCACAGACTAAAAGCCATATTACTCATGGAAGTGCACAGTGAATGGATAGCTGGAATTGATCAAATGCTTATCTCTGGCTAATCTATCCCCAGGATCATCATAAATGAAGGATGATTTGCTCTTTTTCATGCCCCATAAATAGCACAGGGGATTATTTCATTATTCCCTTTGTAGGAAGGTCAACAGCAGGAAGGCAACACTCAAATCTTTTATTCGGGACAAAAAATGTGCATGGTAGTTGCTCAAGAAATCCTTAGACAAAGACTTTTGATTTCAGATGCTGCTCGCTGTGAACCCTGCCCAGAAGACCAATATCCCAACAAGGACAAGGACCACTGCATTGCCAAGAAGATCCACTTCCTTGCCTATCAGGACACCCTGGGATACACTTTAGTTTCTCTCGCTCTTTTTCTCTCTGTGATCACTTCTGCAGTCCTAGTGATTTTCTATAAACATCATGACACACCGATTGTTAAGGCCAACAACCGAGATCTCACCTACATCCTCTTGGCCTCCCTCCTGCTTTGCTTCCTCTGCTCCTTCCTTTTCATTGGTCAACCAGGGAAGATCACCTGTCTCTTCCAACAATCTGCCTTTGCCATTCTCTTTTCCTTGGCAGTTTCCTCTGTGTTGGCAAAAACTGTCATGGTGGTTCTGGCCTTCATGGCCACTAAGCCAGGGAACAGGACAAGGAAACTCTTAGGAAAACCACTGACCAACTTCATTGTCATAGCCTGTCCCCTGATCCAAGCAGT